>NC_139512.1:185675097-185857597 GCF_947247035.1 Vipera ursinii
ATAGTTTGTATGTATGTATGTATATAAATTCAAACGTAATCTTGTAGTTTTCTCCAAGTAATTAAATCACCACTTTTCTTTTCCTGAGGAAATGGGGCAGAAATTCCCCTTCCCTCTCTCATCGGGGGGAGTGCTTTGGGCAGTTTTTTCAGGAAGAGTTCTTAAAATCATAAAGAGAGGTTCAGGTCTCACCCTGTTTCATCCATATTGCTGTAATGTTCCTTGTTGGTACTTACTGTCTTCGGTTGTTAGCAGTTTAGGATTGGCTACATGAATGTAGCTAGTCTTTCCTTTGTCAGTTTGGAGGGGTTCCTTGGATCAAACCAGATGGTTGCTGTCCACCCCCCTGCTGCTGTCCCCTCGTTGCTTGTTGCCTCTACAGGGAGACTTTCAACCCTTTCCAGGGTCCCCCAGCGGGGCAAAATCAAACGCAAAAGATGGAACCCCATCTTCCTGCGTTCGTCCTGCTGCGATGCCGAACTCTGGAAGCCACATTTGCCTTTTTAGTTGTGATGCAACTAAAAAATCCATTTAATGTATATTTCTGCCAAGCCAGTAATTTCTCATAGCATGCTTCTCATTTGTTTTCTCTTTCCTTTTTTCATTTCTTTGTTCTGGTTTGATTTCATTATTCATTCTATTGGGTGGAATGGTGGTTCAGTGGTTAAGATACTGGAAAGCCAGCAGCCCAATTTTCAAAACCTGAGCACCATGTGATAGGTTGAATTCCTGTCCTTGGCTGAGTTCCTGCCAACCTAGCAGTTTGAAAATATGCAAATACGAGTAGATAAAAAGGTACCACTTTGGTGGGAAGGTAACAGTAGAACGAACTCTTGAAACAGAAATTGTCCAAAAGGAGTTTTTACTGAAACATGATTGGTAATGAGAATACTCGACAGGATCTGAACTGTGTTACAGTTTGGTGCTTTTTAAAGAGTCCCCAGGTCGAACCCCCTCCCTCCAAGCCATCTGGTTTGTCCTGGATCAATTTAAATTCAGGTGTCAAATCCTTCCATGGAAAAGAGGGAACTCTCATGTCTTCACGACAATTGCCCTCTTCCCTTAGAGATTCTAATTGGAGATACAAACCAGATCTCTTCCCCTCCCTTCCTTTGTTGTTCTCAGTTCAAAGGTTCTTCCCCTGTTCTTTGAAGACAGCCTCCCGGCAGGCTGAATACTCTTCTTCTCCTTGGAGAAATGGCAGAAACCAGGGGGAGGGATAAGATTTTAAAAACATACAGATAGAGTTTGTTGAATGGGATATAAATGGATTCTGACACTGGCTATATGACTGTGGAAATGTCCTTGAAGAGCGCTGGCTCAATGGCCTTGAAATGGAGATGAGCACTACCCCCTATAGTTGGCAACAACCAGTGGAGTAAAATCTGCAGGGACTCCTTCTATTATTTTGCAAACATTCTTTTAACTTAAAAAGTTCATCTTGAATTTTAATTAATTTCTTCTAGGTATCTAGCATCCTGGGGAGCCTAATCTTTAATGAAAATGTTGCAGGGGACCAAACCATGTGGCAGTCTATCTGATAAAGAACTATGAATTTCCTTTGAGTATGATTTTCAAGGCAGCTATGTTTCCATTTAATTACTCACTTTTTGCTATTCTTAATCAGACTGCCATGGGGCACTTTATTCACTGCTTTGTTGGAAATAAGATATAATACAGATAGTCCTCAACTTACAACCATTCATTTAGTGATCCTTTTAAGTTACAATGGCACTGAAAAAAGTGTTTTGTGACTGGTTTTCACAATTGCAACTGTTATAATACCCCCATGGTCACATGATCAAAATTTGGACACTTAGCAAGTGGTATGTATTTATGATGGTTGCAGTGTTCCAGGGTCAAACAATTGTCTTTTGTGACCTTCTGACAAGCAAACTCAACAACCTAACAACCATGTTACTAGCTTAATAGCTACAATGATTCACTTAATATTTTTTTATTCAACTCTGAATCTTTGTTGATCAGTTATCCCCTCACTTCTCCCTTTCCAATGTTATATCTGAAATTGCCTGACAGAATATTTTTGTATAATCTGTATTCCTTATTTCTTTATTTTTTTCAGGAAGCCCTTGGAACATTTCTCTAGTTCCAGTAAATTAGACAAAAATATGCAAATGAAATAATATATCTCCCTATTGTACTGTACCTCAGTTTGCCCCCTTCTCTGTTGTTTCCTTGTAGCCCTTTTATTCATTTATAAAATGGATACAAGAAAATAACAGAGTAGAGGGCAAATGGAGCTGCCGTACAATAGGGAAATATATTATTACTTCATTTACATATATTTGGTAAAGCCTCTTAGAAGTAAGAATCTCCCAGACCTGTTTCATTTTGCAGCTTGATGGTGATTTTCTTTTGTTTAGTAGAAAAATGCTAGTAATGGATTCCATAATGGCTTACATTTTCCTTTAGGTAAATATTGGCATTCGCTCCAACGTTATTCTTCAACAGTCGGTTATTCTTTGATAGATGCACAGAAGTGTGATAATGAAGAAGCAGAAACTGTAACAGCAATGGCATCTTTGTCAGTGGGAGTTAAACCACTTCTTGAGAAAAAGTAAGTTTTACTCTTTACCTTTTTGGCGGAGAGGGTTTCTTTGACTCCTGGTAGTCACTGCATGGATTAGTCCCTGCAGTTTTCTTGGCAGGATTTTTCAGAAGTGATTATTTTCCTGGGCTCCATGGTCACCGCAGATGGGGATTACAGCCAAGAAATTAAAAGACACTTGGTCCTGGGGAGGAAAGCCATGGCAAATCTATACAGCACACTAAAAAACAGAGACATCACCCTGCCAACAAAAGTGCATATAGTCAAGGCTATGGTCTTCCCAGTTGCAATGAATGGCAGTGAAAGTTGGACCATAAGAAAGGCTGAGCGCCAAAGAATCGAGGCCTTTAAACTATGTTGCTGGAGAAGACTTCTACGCAAGGTGAACAAACCGGTCAGTCCTATCAACCCTAGATGCTCTTTAGAAGGCCAGATCCTGAAGTTGAAACTCAAATACTTTGGCCACCTAATGAGAAGGAAGGACTCAGTGGAGAAGAGCCTAATGCTGGGAAAGATTGAGGGCAAGAGAAGAAGGGGAAAACAAAATGAGGTGGCTGGATGGAGTCACTGAAGCATAAGGCGTAAGCTTAAATGGACTCCAAAAGATGGTAGAGGACAGGAAGGCCTGGAGGAAGGTTGTCCATGGGGTCGCGATGGGTCGGACACGACTTTGCACCTAACAACAACCTTCCTAGGGCTGAGAGAGTGATTGCCTCAAGTTCACCCTAGTGGCTTTATATCTAAGGTGGAACTAGAACTCCCATCCCTAGCCTGATGCCTTGACTATTACATCAAACTAGCTTTCTGTTTTAATTCTCAGTCTATTCTTTATCTCTACCATGTCTAAAAAGCAGCTTCTAAATAGTATTATAAATAAATTATGCATATATACAAACTTTTTTCTTCTAAATCATTTTGAGCACGTATCTTAATAACACATACTTAGAGTTCAGTAAGGCATTTGATAAGGTAGATCACAACCTACTCCTTGGTAAGCTAGAAAAAGGTGGGATAGACAAGCCTCTTTCTGCGCATGTCCAAGATGGTTCCTCGCTGGCTTCTGAGCTTTTAGTGTCGAGCGGTTTTTCGGCTCTGCTGGGTGCCATGGGGCTTTTTGTCATCGTTTTGGCCCCCGTTCAGTCGGTGGAACTGCTGGCGGAGTGTTAGCTCCCTCCCCTGTCGGGATACGTCTTGGAATGGCTGAGGATGGGGGAGGAGAAGCTGGAGAAGCCGACTTTCTAACTCACTGGTGAGAGGATGTTGGCGGCTGGGTGGGGCTGACTTGACTGTTTCTCTGCTCATCCAAGCTGAGTGGAGCTGTGACAAGTGATCTTTGTCGGAATTTCTGGGCTCTGCTCGTGCTTGTTTGTTTTATCGAGACCAGGGTTGTGGCAGGGTTGTTTCCCCCCTGCCCCTCTGCCACTCGGCGAGTTCGGCTCCGTGAGTGCAGTGGACCTGGTCCTGTTGGCGCTGTGGCTGCGGCTGTGGGGTCTGCTGCTGTTGCTTCTTTCCCTGCCGCTGCGGAGGTTGCAGCCGCCCTTATGGCTGTCTTTGAATCTTGCTGTTTTGGGTCTGTCACCATTGTCATCAGGCTGCCTTCCCTCCATTTTTTGGACCTGTCATCACCACCTGTTATGACTTTTCCTGTTGCCGCCATAGACTACTCCACTGTTACCATGACTGTGGCTTTGGGACCTGCCACATGTCGACTGAATTTTCCATTGACTTCGTCTGCTGGCACCCTTCATTGTCGGATACAACCACTTTCCTTTGTATGCCAGCGTACACCTTTGAAGAACTTTACTTGCTGTGAGATTCCCCCCTCTTGCAGGAATGCCCAACTTTCTTGATGACGGGTTGTGGTACTCTGAGAGATGACATGCTTCAAAGAAGAGGCTGAGGGGATTTTTATTAAGATTTTTATATAAAATTTTAAGGGGACCCGGGAGGGGGGAGGCTCTAGGGATCCGGAACGAATTTGGGGGAGTTTGACCTGGACAGCAGTCCAGACCATCGGATGGTTGCGGGGGGGCGGAGTAGGGGTTTGGGGGCAGACTCACCTCTGAGAGCAGAGGGTCTCTCTATCCTGATGGTGTTTGGGAGGGGCAGAGAGTGTGGGAGCAGAGGGCTCTATCGCTATCAGGGAACGGGCCACCGCTGTCTTCAAGTGGTTGCCTATTCCCACCCTCATTGCTCTTCTCGCCTCCCCGGGGGCATTGGATTGCAGGATCCTGGGCTCAGATTGGTTTATTTCAATGCCAGGTCGGTGGTGAACAAGGCTCCCCTCATACATGATCTTATTGAGGAGAACGCGGACCTGGCCTACATCACGGAGACCTGGTTGGGCCAAGAGGGGGGTGTCCCCCTCTCGAAACTATTCCCACTGGGCTTCCGGGTGCTTCACCAGCCGTGGGCCCTGGGCAGGGGTAGTGGGGTGGCAGTTATTATTAGGGAGAGTCTTTGTCCACAAGTGGCCACTGTCCCTCAGATAGGCGAGTGTGAGTCTCTCCTTTTGAAGTTGGGTCTTAGAGTTCAGTTGGGCCTATTGATTACGTACCTGTCTCCCAGCTGCATGTCATCGGCCCTGCCCAAGCTCCTCAACGTCTTGCCCAGGTTGGCGATTGAGTTCCCCAGGCTTATAGTTCTGGGGGATTTCAATCTGCCTTCCACGGGTGAGGCATCTGAGTTGGCGCGGGAGTCCATGGCCTCCATGACAGCCATGGACCTGACTCAAATAATTCAAGACCCGACCCATAATGGAGGGCACACATTTGACCTGGTTTTTATCTCTGGGCAGTGGATTAATGATCTGGGTAGGGGGGATTTAACTATCTAACCCCCGCCATGGTCCGATCATTTTCTTCTCCGGCTAAACTTTCAGTGCGCCCCACCCCACCCCACCACTGGGAGGTGGAACCGACCAGGTGGTTCCGCCCCAGGCTCCTGATGGACCCTAATAGGTTCCAGACGGAGCTTGGGACATTTCCTGCTTCCTTCGCCCATGACTCTGCCGAGGCCCTAGTGGTAGCCTGGGATAGGGCTGCTGCTGGGGCCTTGGATCGAGTTGTGCCTTTGTGGCCTCTGACCCAGTGCAGATTCCGGGTGGCCCCTTGGTTTACTGAGGGACTCCGAGAGATGAAGCGCCGGAAAAGACACCTAGAGAGCTGTTGGAGGTCCAGCAGATCCGAATCTGATAGAACACGGCTAAGAACTTATCTTAAGTCTTACCTAGTGGCGATGGAAGTGGCAAAGTGTGCTTACTTTTCCGCTCTCATTGTGTCCGCAGATAACTGCCCAGCCGCCCTGTTTAGAGTGACCCGCTCACTACTCAACCAGCGACCGAGGGATGATCCTTTGCAGGGTAGGGCTGAGGAATTTGTACAGTATCTGCAGGACAAAATCGCTCAGATCCGGACCGGTTTGGACTCCGACTAGGCGGAATCCGGTGGAGTGGAGAGGACAGGTCTTGGTTATACCATTTGGGGTGAGTTTGACCCTGTGTCTTTGGATGATGTGGACAGGATAATGCATAGACTGAGCACTACAACTTGTTTACTGGACCCATGTCCCTCCTGGCTGGTTTCAGCTGTCAGGGAGGTGACAGGGGGCTGGCTCCAGGCAGTTGTCAACGCTTCATTGATGGAGGGTGTCGTCTCCACCTTAAAAGAGGCAGTGGTGAGGCCCCTTCTCAAGAAGCCTGCTCTGGACCCGGCCTCCTTGAATAACTATCGTCCTGTCTCCAAACTTCACTTTGTAGTGAAGGTTGTTGAGAGTGTTGTGGCGTGTCAGCTTCCGCAATTCCTGGATGAAGCAGACTATCTGGACCCATACCAGTCCGGTTTCAGACCCGGTTACAGCATGGAAACAGCATTGGTCGCACTGGTAGATGATCTCTGGCGGGTCTGGGACAGGGGTTGCTCCTCTGTCCTGGTCCTACTTGACCTCTCAGTGGCTTTTGATACCATCGACCATGGTATCCTGCTGCGACGGCTCGAGGGGTTGGGAGTGGGAGGCACTGTTTTACGGTGGTTCTCCTCCTACCTCTTGGGCCGTTCGCAGTTCGTAGTGGCAGTACCCCTTTCTTGTGGGGTACCTCAGGGGTTGGTTCTCTCCTCCCTCCTGTTTAACATCTATATGAAGCCGCTGGGTGAGATCATCTGTGGCTTTGTGGTGAGGTATCACCAATATGCCGATGATACCCAGTTGTTTATCTCCACCCCGAGCCAACCCTTGACGTGATGTCCCAGTGCCTGGAGGCGGTGCGGGTCTGGATGGGAAGGAACAGGCTCAGGCTGAACCCCTCCAAGACCGAGTGGCTGTGGATACCGGCATCTCGTATTGTCCAACATGTTCCATCTCTTTTGATGGGGGGGAGCTATTTCCCTCCTCAGAAAGGGCCCGCAACTTGGGTGTCCTGGATTCACGGCTTAATTTGGAGGATCATCTAACTGCTATGACCAGTTTTGCTGCCAGTTGTGCCCCTTTTTGGACCGAGATGCCCTATGCACGGTTACCCATGCCCTTGTCACTTCTCACCTGGATTACTGCAATGCTCTCTACATGGGGCTGCCCTTGAGGTACACCCGGAGGCTTCAACTGGTGCAAAATGCAGCCACGCGGGTACTTATGGGAGTATCTCGATACTCCCATGTTACACCACTCCTGCGCGAGCTGCATTGGCTTCCGGTTGCCCTCCGGGTGCAATTAAAGCCCTACATGGCTTAGGCCTGGGGTACTTGCGAGACCACCTGCTCCCATCACCCGGTTCGCTCCCACAGAGTCGGCTTCCTCAGGGTGCCGTCGGCCAGGCAATGCTGGCTGGCAACCCCCAGGGGGAGAGCCTTCTCTGTGGGCACGCCGACCCTCTGGAATGAACTGCCTCCGGAGCTGCGGACGGCCCCTGACCTTCGATCCTTCCGCCGTGACCTGAAGACATGGTTGTTCCAACAAGCGGGCCTGGACTGATCATGGTTTTTAAATTTGGTTTTTATTGGTTTAAATTGTCCTTTATTTCCTTATTTATTGTTTAATTCTTTTTTAATCTTTGTATTCTATGTTTTTTTTTAATTTTTTATTGTTGTGAGCCGCCCTGAGTCCTTAGGGAGAAGGGCGGCATATAAATTTAATAAATAATAATAATTTAATAAATAATAATAATCATCACCAGATGGCTCTGTAGCTGGCTAGCAAACTGTACTCAATGAGTACATCCACATGCAGAGAAGTAGGCAGTGGGGTACCACATGGTTCTGTCTTAGGCCCAGTACTCTTCAATATCTTCTTAAATGACTTAGACAAGGGAATTGAAGGGGAACTCATCAGCCTTGGTGGAGCAGTGGGCTAATGCCTCCTTAAGTAACACCAGCTGCCTGCAATTAGTGCAGGTTTGCATCCCACCAGGCTCAAGGTTGACTCAGCCTTCCATCCTTCCGAGGTAGGTAAAATGAGGACCCAGATTGTTGGGGGCAATAAGCTGACTTTGTAATAATGCCGCTTGGGGTGTGTGTGAAAGCCCTAATAAGCAGGCATATACATAGAATGAAGGCTACTGCTAAGCTTGTAAGCCGCCCTGAGTCTTCGGAGAAGGGTGGGATATAAATGGAATTAAAATTAAAATAATAAAATTTGCAGATGACACCAAACTGACAGGTGTAGCCAATACTGCGGCCAATGTTGGTCACCATATCACAAAAAAGATGTTGAGAGTTTGAAAAAAATTCAGAGAAGAGCAACTAAGATGATCAAAGGCCTGGAGACTAAAACATATGAAAAATGGCTGCAGGACTTGGGTTTGGCTAGTTTAAAGAAAAGAAGAAACAGGGGCAACATGGTAGCAGTATTCCAGTATTTGAGGGACTGCCACAAAGACGAGGGGGTCACGTTATTCTCCAAAGCAGCAGCGGGCAGAATAAGAAACAATGGTTGGAAACTGATGCAAGAGAGAAGCAACCTAGAATTAAGGAGAAACTTCCTGACAGTGAGGATAATTAACCAGTGGAACAGCTTGCTTCCAGAAATTGTGGGCACTCCATCACTGGAGATTTTTAAGAAAAGTCTAGACAGTCACTTGTCTGAGATGGTATAGGTTCTGCTTGAACAGAGGGCTGGACTAGAAGATCTCCAAGGTCTCTTCCAGCACTATTCTAATCTAGTCTAGTCTAGTCATTTTTGTAGCAGACTTAATAAGGTTGTCCTGCTCGAGCACCAAGGTTCTATTCTATTCTATTCTATTCTATTCTATTCTATTCTATTCTATTCTATTCTATTCTATTCTATTCTATTCTATTCTATTCTATTCTATTCTATTCTAGTTTCTGTTTAGTTTTTTTTTTCCTTTTCCTTGCAAAAAGAAGAGCAGGTGGTATACCCATAAGTTTGCATTTCTTTTTCTTTTTCTTTTTGTTTTCTGTTTTATTTTTATGAGTGGTCAATTGTTCAACTACAACCATTCTCCCTCTACAAATGCCTGGCTTGGCCTGGTATTCCTATTGGCCATTATGTGTTTTTAGGAAACTGAGAGCAAAGGGCAGGAGCTGTACTTTCTACTCAAACTCTAAAAGATTCTTAAAAGGAGTTGAAGGCACAGATGACCAAGTATAAGAACCTGTAAGTGAAAGATAGTGTAAACGATCCATTCTTTCAAAGCAACTGTTAGAATTTGGAGTTTCAGATATGAAGCAGCTTGTCTTAACAAAGTTCTGAGGTCCAGACTATTATTAATGACTACTGTGACACTACTCATCCTCTTCACAACCTGGGAGGAGGCTTCGTGGTATCTGTAGCAGAACATCCAGATTCAACCATAGTTTCATTCCATACAGCATTGACCTTGTGAACTCTCAGGCTTCCTCCTTCCGTTATATATTCAAGTTGGACAGTGTTTAATATTTTATTGTTATGTATATGTAGGGGTGTGGGTCTATACATATGTTGTATGTAGTATGTTTTAGGTGTGTGTCATGTTTGTGGCTCAGTTTGAGAATGGACAACTAAATTTCATTTTTGATGTGTGCCATTGTGCCCACAGTAAAAAATATTGTCAATAAAGATTATCTTATCTATCTTATCTTATTAATACTGTTAGGTAGAGTGTTAAGTAGCACATCAAAACAATATTACTTTGCATGCTTATTAACAACCACAGCACCATAAATTAATTAATAAATATATTAAATTCTGGGCCATGCAGTTCTATTATTCTAACTCCTCTTAATTTATTACTTACAGGCTAGATGAGGAGCCTATGGAAGAGGATCCTCTTCTGTAGCATACTCCTAGTTTGAAGCGCTCCAGTAAAATTCATCTTGTCTTTGAAGCTTTCTCTTGTTATACCTGCATTCTGCCCTAATTTTCTTCCAGAAAGGCAACCATGTTGAAAAAAAGCCTAATCTCTCCATATTGTATGGATTATGCTCATGGAAAAATGCAGGTGAAGAACAGCAATATGAATTACAGACACAATGAGTGATCTTCCTTTTTTTCCTCAATGGAAGCTACTATAAGAGGCAAGAAGCCAGGGAAGTATTTAGTTGTCAGCTTTTGCTGTTGTTTCAAAATCAAAGACTTAACAAGGATGTGATAATTTTCATTTAAAATTGGTGCTTAACATTTAATTACATTCATACCATTCAAACTAAATTCTACTTTTTTCAGTATTTTTGTGGTTCTTCATACTTGTTATGTTCTTCAAAACTCACACCCTGAGGAGGGTTATTTTTCTTCTTTTGAAGGGTAAAAAGAAAACAAAGCTTTTATATATTCATTCAAACTATATAAATGTGGAGAGGAAGAGTGTAAAAAAAGAAAGATAGCCAGAAAAGGGATTGGCTTTAGCATTGCCAAAGCCATTGGAAGAGTTTGTGCCTTTTAAAACAATAGACTGATTTGGGCAGCTGTTTTTTCCTGATGTTTTTGAAGAAATATGCCTTAAAGAAAAGAACTCTGCAGCAGAGTTTCTGGCACAGAAAGCCAAGAACTGCATTCTGCAAGAAAAATACTAGGATTTCTGCTAGCATGATTATTTAAAGCAAGCAAAGACCAGAGCTTCTCTCAAACAGTCTACAACCTTATTTTGATTTTTCTTTTTCTTTGCTGTTTAAGTTAAAAATAAATAAATAAGGTAGTTGCCAATAATATGGCAAATGCTGTTGGGTTTCTTAAATTCATTGATTTTTTAAAAATCCAACATTTTCTTCTATACGTTATGTATAACAAATTACCAATTTGGTTGTAAAGGCATGCACAGATACAATTGCAATTTTTTTTTAAAAATGGAATGCTTTATATTAAAAGCAGATTGCATGGGATATTGCTTAATTTTTTAGGTATAAATATTTATGTACACTGTATAATGAATAATATAAATATATTCCAAGCTTAGGAAAATGACTCTCACAAATTATTAATTAAATATTTATAATACATTTATATTAACCATATGAATAAATGGCAGCCATTGGAAACTCCTTCAAAAAGATTTGTGGATTGAAAGGTTAAAAAAAGGGATCTAGTTGAAATGTCCATTTTCAAAGTGCAGTTTGGAACATTTTTAAAATGCTCAACATTTTAGCCACTGAGCAACTACCCTACATATCACTATTTAACTTTTAGGTTCTTCAGTGTTGACCCTCTTTTAACAAACGAAGTATTTCTGGCAAATATTTGTTTGCTACTGCTTTATTTTCACATTAGTTTCCAGATAAAGCCAATTATTTGCATTGATTTTCATATTTGGTTTTCATTTGAGAAACGTCTTTCCAGACATTATTTCCTGGACATGCATAATTTCTCCTTGGACACTGAAGTTTGCTCATTTCCAGATTTTTGTACAGAAAACACTTTTCCTAATCTTGTGCATGTTGCAAACTGATATGTATTATTTTCAGAATATTCTTTTCTCAAAAGGAAGGATTCCACAGTCATTTTTAAGATCAAAAACTGATTATATAATTTCTCAGTTCGTCAGTTGTAGTTATAATACCTAAAGAAAATGAGAAACTTTCCTCTCTGAAAAGTCGAGTAGTATTATGAAGAGTAATGTATATTCTCAATGGCACGGATTATTAAAGGCATTAATAATTTAAATAAGTTGAAAGATTGCAATATTCTGTTGGTACAGTTAATACTGAGCAAACACACATTTCTGTGGTTGAATAATCCTTTAAAGATTACTTCAAATTAAATAATAGTAATAATTACACTTGTTTTTTGAGAGTGTGTTAATCTTCACCACAATCTCTTTTCTTCTACATATTTTTTTAAATAAGAGCAGTTGACCTCTGGGTATAACTGCTTAAATTTTTAGTAGGGAAATTAGAAGATAGTATTTTTCTTTTAAAGCATGTTTACTTTTTTGGTTATATTAACTGACAGTCAGTTTATAATTATGTAGTTTTGAAACGCTTTTTTCTTTTATTCCATTATGACTGGAATTGTGAGAATGTAAACATATATTTCAGTGGGTAAAGAAGAGTTTTATGACTTTATTTAATGCAAAAGTTGATGGACAATTTTTAAGACAGATACTACAATATTAATGTTCATGCTAACCCAAATATATCCAAATGATGAATTCTTTTTCGCATTAGAACTGCCAGGAGCATATTCTTAAGTTTGATGGTAAAGATAAAATGTATATTTTATAAAATGCTTTGCTGCTGTGATCTAAATAGATTTTTGTGTGAAATTACTTGGTTTCATATTTTGTTATTTTACTATGGTATTACAATTGATAAAAAGTGATGAATTCTGTGATCACTACAATCTCAAATTTATTTTATATTTGAACATCAAAATTGTCAAGAATTTTTTTTGTCACAAAAATTATTAGTATGTATCAATAGTGTTAATATGATTGCTTTTAATGTTACTTTTAAGAGTCTTCATTTGGGATTGAAAAGCTTTTCTGAAGTCAGAAAGAATTTTGGGATATGTAATTTGCTCCATAATTTATTAATTTCTATTTAAAATAGATATATCATAATCTCACTCTAAGCCTGAAACTGGATTTCTTCTGCAGTTGTTCTAGGAGAGAAAAGATATGTATATTGGGAGAATGGAAATAATTTTATTTAATAAAAGCGTAGATAAGGAAGGCTTCTGGGCTCTGTGGATAAACAAAGAGCTCAATCTGAGTAAGGAAATGTATCTCCAATTAGTTCCATCAGCAGGATTCTGTATGTTTTTTGATTAACCCAGTTTTGAAGGTATAAAGGTGACTTACTACAATTCTACTACAAAATAGGAGCATCTTAAAACAGAATTATCCAAAAGTGAGTACTACATAATAGAATAGATCGTGATTATTTTACTTTCAGTACATACAAACATTCCTTTTTATTAATCATGTATTCATTCCATTTTTCCTTTTCTAAAATTTTGGGCCCACATTTTATGTATGTGTGTGTGTATATGTGTGTGTGTGTGTGTGTGTGTGTGTGTGTGTGTGTGTGTGTGTGTAAATTACTAACAAAGAATTAATGTACAATCAGCCCAGGTTCGAATCTCAGAAGGGTATGGCTGACTGATGAAAACTAATAAGTTAGAAATGCATTTCAGTCTCCCTTAATTCTTTGTTAGTAATTTACACAAATATATGAGCTGTCCGGTGTGACTACTGCCTGTTCGATGGCCTTCAAGATAGGCTGAAAACAGGAAATAAAGATTTGCCCCATGTTTGGGGCCTAGCAAGGTAATCTAAATAGTTAACATATATATATATATATATATATATATATATATATATATATATATATATATATATATATATATATATATATATATATATATATATATATATATATATATATATATATATATATATATGTGTGTATATGTATATGTATATGTATATGTATATGTATATGTATATGTATATGTATATGTATATGTATATATGTATATATATATATATATATATATATATATATATATATATATATATGTATATATATGTGTGTGTGTGTGTGTGTGTGTGTGTGTGTGTGTGTGTGTGTGTTTTCTGAGGTTTTCGCGGGTGTTCGTATGTGCATCTTTGGTTATTCGGGTTTTTCCCCGCGTAGAACTAAAGGTGTAGGGGCGACGTTTCGACGGAATCCCATCCGTCATCATCAGGCTGGTGGCTTCTGCTTCCTTCTTCTGGGAGAAGCATGTGGCTGTTTGTTCCTCTTTTTTAAACTGCCAGAGGGGGTGTGTTCTGTGGGTGGAGGTGTGCTCTGATTGGGTGGGGGAGTAAGTGTGTTCTGATTGGGTGGGAGTGTGTTTTGAATGGTGGGTGTGTTCTGATTGGGTGGGGGTGTGTTTTGAGTGGATGGGCTGGTCTCAGCTGCCAGCCTTAGACCTGAGCTGGTGAGTTGTGCTGCTTTTGTTCGGCTTTGTGTTTGTGGTGGTGCCATGTTTTTATAGTGGGTGTCAGTTTGCTTATTGTGTGGTTTGGAGGGGTTTAAAGTGTTTAAAGTGTTTAAAGTTTAAAGTGTTTAAAGTTTAAAGTGTTTAAAGTGTTTAAAGTGTTTAAAATGTTTAAAGATGTCGTATCCCTCTTCACCCAAGTGCCAATCAAAGAAGCCTTGACAGCTATCCTAAATAAATACAACCCCCCAAAACACATCCTAGATCTGACCAACCACTGCCTATCTAACACATACTTCATCTACAATGGACAAAGATACAAACAAATGGAAGGAGCACCCATGGGATCACCCCTTTCACCTGTCATCGCAAACCTCTACATGGAACACTTTGAAACCCTCGCTCTAGAAAAATCCAACCACAAACCCAAACTCTGGCTCAGATACGTAGATGACACCTTCGTAATCTGGCCACACGGCAAAGAAAAACTGGATGACTTCCTCACACACCTCAATAGCCTACACCCCAAAATACAATTCACCATGGAAACAGAAGCTAACAATCAACTTCCCTTCCTTGATGTCTTAGTCTACAAGAAATCCAACGGCTCCCTAGGACACACTATCTACCATAAAAAAAAACACACAAACCACTATCTGAACGCACTCTCACACCACCACCCAGCACAGATCAACTCCGTAGCCAAGACACTCATCTCCAGAACAAAACACCTAGCTGACGAACAACACCAAAAAACCGAACTACACACTCTCACTAATGTACTAACAGCCAATGGATTCCAAAGAAACATGATTACCAACTTAATCCGAAGAGAGACACCCACAAAAACCCAAGACAGAGAACAAGAAAATGGCAAAGCCCTCCTCCCATACTTAAAAGGGACCACAGACAGAATCAGCAAGGTCCTCCAAAAACACAACATCAAAACAGCATTCTACACAGACAGAAAAATATCCACCATCCTAAGAAACCCCAAGGACATAATTGGCTTAGAAAACCAAGGAGTATACGAAATCCCATGCACCACCTGCCCCACCACATACATCGGACAGACCAACAGAAGAATAAGTGCACGCATTGAAGAGCACAAAAACTCACTCAGAAAAGGAGAACAAACTTCATCCCTGGTCCAACACTTTGAAGCCACGGGACATGAAATTGATTTTTAAAAAAACCAAAACTATCGCCAAAATTGAACATTTTAACAACAGAATAATCAGAGAAGCCATTGAGATAGAAAAACGCCCCCACAGCATAAACAGACGAGATGATACCTCTTGCCTACCAACCATTTGGAAACCCGCCTTGATTGACAGACGAGTCCCAACCACCAAGAATGATAGACCCAAAGTCATGATAACACCACATGACATCACCACCACACAACCATTCAAAAAGCAAATCCGAACCCACAATGATAACGAGGCACAACCACAAAACAGAAACCTAATTACAGCTGCAACATCAGCCACTTTAAACCCCTCCAAACCACACAATAAGCAAACTGACACCCACTATAAAAACATGGCACCACCACAAACACAAAGCCGAACAAAAGCAGCACAACTCACCAGCTCAGGTCTAAGGCTGGCAGCTGAGACCAGCCCATCCACTCAAAACACACACACACCCAATCAGAACACACCCACCATTCAAAACACACTCCCACCCAATCAGAACACACTTACTCCCCCACCCAATCAGAGCACACCTCCACCCACAGAACACACCCCCTCTGGCAGTTTAAAAAAGAGGAACAAACAGCCACATGCTTCTCCCAGAAGAAGGAAGCAGAAGCCACCAGCCTGATGATGACGGATGGGATTCCGTCGAAACGTCACCCCTACACCTTTAGTTCTACGCGGGAAAAAACCCAAATAACCAAAGATGCACACACACAGACACACACACACACACAGACACACACACACACAGACACACACACAGACACACACACACACACACACATATATATATATATACATATATATATACATATATATATATATACATATATATATACATACATACATATATATACATATATATATACATATGTATATATATATATGTATGTGTGTGTGTGTGTGTGTGTGTGTGTGTGTATATATATATATATATATATATATATATATATATATATATATATATATATATATATATATATATATATATATATATATATATATATATATATATATATATAATGTGTGTGTGTGTTAAATGCTTGTTAACTATTTTAGATTACCTTGCTAGGCCCCAAACATGGGACAAATCTTTATTTCCTGTTTCAGCCTAACCGAAGGCCATTGACAGGCAGTAGTCACAACAGTGTCAGCTCATATTTGTGTAAAGTTTTTAGATTGCTAACAAAGAATTAAAGGGAGACTGATATGCATTTCAAACTTACTTGTTTTCATCAGTCAGCCATACCCTTCTGAGATTCGAACCTGGGCTGATTGCACATTAGGCAGTTGTTTTTACCTTTAGGCCACAAGCTCTATCTCACTTTGTTAGCTGAGAAGCAAGGGAGATATGTGTTAAATGCTTGTTAACTATTTTAGATTACCTTGCTAGGCCCCAAACATGGGACAAATCTTTATTTCCTGTTTCAGCCTAACCGAAGGCCATCGACAGGCAGTAGTCACAACAGTGACAGCTCATATTTGTGTAATTTTTTTAGATTGCTAACAAAGAATCTCAGAAGGGTATGGCTGACTGATGAAAACAAATAAGTTTGAAATGCATATCAGTCTCCCTTTAATTCTTTGTTAGCAATCTAAAAAATTTACACAAATATGAGCTGTCACTTTTGTGACTACTGCCTGTCGATGGCCTTCGGTTAGGCTGAAACAGGAAATAAAGATTTGTCCCATGTTTGGGGCCTAGCAAGGTAATCTAAAATAGTTAACAAGCATTTAACACATATCTCCCTTGCTTCTCAGCTAACAAAGTGAGATAGAGCTTGTGGCCTAGAGGTAAAAACAACTGCCTAATGTGCAATCAGCCCAGGTTCGAATCTCAGAAGGGTATGGCTGACTGATGAAAACAAATAAGTTTGAAATGCATATCAGTCTCCCTTTAATTCTTTGTTAGCAATCTAAAAAATTTACACACACACACACACACATATATGTATATACATATATATATATATATAAATAAATATATATGAATATATTTTTTTAAGTTTCCTATACCTTGAGGTTGCATGGTCTATTAGGTTGGCATGCCTGTATGTTGTAAACAGATTTTGCATGCCACATTTGGCACCTCTGGGAAAAAACTTTCTGATGGCATATATAACTTGGGAAGCTTTGTGTCACACCAAAATAAGGCTTGAAAAA
Source organism: Vipera ursinii (assembly GCF_947247035.1). NCBI lineage: Eukaryota > Metazoa > Chordata > Lepidosauria > Squamata > Viperidae > Vipera > Vipera ursinii. Next base: position 185,692,381 of record NC_139512.1, read on the forward strand.
TGGAAGCTGTGATTGACAGATTTGATTAAGGACCTGTGCTTTTATTATAAAATTTAAAAATGACAAAGGACTGCTTAAATATTTGTCATTTCAAAGAAAATAATTGCATTTTAACAAACCAATAATAGAATATATTGTATTTATGTGGAAATGTTTTAGGAAAACTAAAGTAAACTGCTTGTGTCAGGTTTTTTTAAGGGAGGGAGGAATAAGGAATTCTGGTTTTGTAAGGGATAAGGAAGGTGCAATCTATGCTAATTTCTGTTTATATTAATTTCCACATAAAATTGGAAATAACTTTAAGAGTTAACTCTTCAGCTTAGTGGTATTACTTTTTAAATTACTAGAAATTATATATTGAGATTTTGGCATTTAAACAATAATATACTGTACAAGCACTCTGGATTTGAACAAAAATTTATATTGGCTCGAAATGAGATTTCTTCATAGGGACAGTTAAGCTTGATTTTCTCCCAGCTTCATATTGTATTTGAGATCATTGAAAAGAATGGGCCAGGGAAAATGATTTAACACTTGTGGTGCTTTACATTGGTGGCAACCCACATGTATGGGTTGAAAAACTTATTAACCCAAGAATTTATTACAAAAATGTAGTATGAAAAGTTGTAACATTATTATATTATGCTTTATGCCTAAACATGCTCAACATGTCATCATGGATAGCAGCTACCAGTTTACTCTGTAATTTATACCGAGTTTCATTCTTAATTGTGTGAACCCTTTAAATTATAATAGCATATTGTACTTAAATTTTATTATGACTTTTTTCTTAGTAGATTTGAAATTTGGGTTATTTTTTCTATGTGTCTCTCTTTCTTGTTTTTTGTTATATTGTCTTATTTTTTTTTAATCCAATGGTGTTTTTCTCTAACTATACCAACATCAATCTCAACTTTAATAGAAGTTCAGTATTTTGTACCACATTATGACAACCTATTATTGTGGTGTAAATAAAAAGATGAAATGAATTATAAAATTCTCTGTATTGTGGTTAATAACAATTGTCTTCTCTTTTCCTTTTGTCAAATCATTTTTCTATGTGAATTCTAAAATGTAATTTAAAAAACTGTCAAATTTTGAGTATGTCTTGCAAACAGATGGCCCCTGGCAGCAATTTTAGTTGAAGACATTATGCACCAGGTTCCATCTTTCTCTTCATTGTGCATATTTTTTTCCTGATAAAAGGACGAAAGAAATGAAAGCAAAATATAGGCAATTCACATGATTGAAGAGGTGCAGTGCAACAGGAGAAAAAAAAGAAATTAAATGTCTTCAGAAATATGTTTAGATAGGCAAGTATCTAAGTTAGTGAGACTAAGTCCCTATGAAAGAAAAAAACCTTGACTCCATTTGATAGGTTCTTTTACTAAGGGTTAGTAGTTAGTCGTTGCAGCAAAAGTAAGGCAAGTTCCGAATATTCCCACACAAAGGTACAACGTTTTCATTTTTGGCCCTACCCCCTGACTGGACCTATCAGTGTCCAATGACATCCTGGTTTGATATTTTGGAAAGTGCTTTGAATGTAGGCGTGTCTCTGGGAGGTTTTGCATTTTTTCCCAGGCCAGGCATCTGGCTGCTTAGCCAGATGGTGGAATCTGGCTGCTTAGCACCTCTGTCAGTATCCTTCCCCTGCCCTTACACCCTTACTCTCACCACCTGCATAATTTCCTGAACTAACATGGCGGCCACAGAGGAAGCATGGTTACCGTGGCAAGAGAAGATGCTATTAAACTAAGTTATCTTAAACTAAGACGAGGAGAGATGGAGAGGGAAAGATAAAGTCAGAAAAATAAAAAAGACTGGAGAAGAGAAAAAGGAGAAGAAACATCTTTGGAGCAGAGAGGAGAATCAGGTGTGGGGAGGAGAGGAAAGCCGACTGGGGGCAGCACAACAACAGGCAGAGAGGAGAAACAGGAGAGGTAGTGGAGCAGGGAAGAGAACCAACCAGGTAGAGAAGAGGAGAGCTTACTGTGAACCATCCAGGCAGCCCTGTTTGCTGAAGAAAGCAGAACACTGGTACGACGAATCAGCAAACAGGAGCCATGTGGCTATGGAGCTGTTGGTGTGGGTGGTGGAATGCTGCAGCACAGTAGACGGGGTGCTGCAAACGGCAGCAGACCAGTAGGCCGGGGACCAGTAGGACCGGCAACCACACAATAAACACTTGGAAAAAGTGGAAAAAGAAACTGATGCTATTTTAATTTGGGAAACAGACTAGGGAAAAAAATAGCCTAATTACCTAGAAGGTAGAAGCATGGTTAACAGTAAAGCACATCCACCAACCATAAAAGAGGGATTTTCAAATAATAAATTCATGGAACATTGTGGTATGCATTGTGGTATTCAATACATGTTCCATGTTTATGTGCTTATGCCCAAAGAACACCCAAATTATACATGCATTAAATATAAACCATGTGAACTACTAGATGAAAAAGTAAGGGATCTAAAGGCAACTTTAGCCAAACTCCAACCTACAAAAGAAAGCTATACCCAAACCGAAGCAAATAATGGACAAATAACTCCCAGAGGATTTCATCCTACCGATAAACCCTTGGATGAAGACAAATGGAGGTATGTCACACATAGAGGGGAAACACAACAATCAAAGGAAGATGCAGCATACATCTAACAAACCCTACTGCCCAATCTAACCCAACCAGAAGCAGCCCCATTAAAACTGAGCAGTTGATTTCTCCCCCTAGATGGAAATACACAGGCAGAATACACAGAAAACATGCAGACACCTAGCAAAGAAACATCACCAAATATCCCTTTAAAAAGTCAGATCAACAAACACACCTGAGACAAACAGAAAAGCATCTCAGACTGCACACACACACACACACACACCCAAAAAAGAAGGTGAGTGCTGGTGATTGGAGTTCACTGCATACTGCACACACAATCCAGGGAAGTATTGTTTTCTCCCTGGAGCAAAAATCAAAGACGTGGCTGAGAACCTAACCAAAATAATTAGACCCAGAGATTACTACCCTGTCCTACTCCTTCACATTGGGATGAATGACACAACAAAGAACCTGAGCACAATACTGAGAGACTATAAGCAACTGCAATAAAGTTAAGGAGCTAGGAGCACAAGTAGTGTTCTCATTGGTACTCCCAACAAAAGGCCAATACCCATTGAGGGGAAAAAAGAATTCTAGAAATAAACTACTGGCTACAGGGTTGGTTTTGCCAAGAAAACTTTGGTTTCTCGGACCATGGTCTGCATTTGATGGACTCTTGGCAAGGGGTGGGCTGCACCCCATAAAAACAGGAAAAATGCACTCGTAAAAAAGACCGGCCCAACTCATTAGAAGGGCTTTAAACTAAAATGGAGGGGAAAGGGTGACCAATCATTCGAATCTATAGAACACAAAACTAATCATAAACCCCAAGAAAACAAACCAAAAAAAGAGGTAGGGAGCGATGAGAAAAAATAAAAAATCAAACAACAATCAGGAAATCCAGGAAACATATCCATGGACAGACATAAAAGTCTTAAATGTTTATATACTAATGCTCAAAGCTTGGGGAACAAACAGGGTGAACTAGAAGCAATAGTACATGGATATGACATAGTTGGCATTACAGAAACCTGGTGGGATGAAACCCATGACTGGAATGGACTGATGGATGGATACAAATTGTTCAAAAGAAACAGAACTACAAAAAGAGGAGGGGGAGTTGCACTATATGTAAGAGAATACTACATATATACAGAAATGCACATGATCAAAGATAAAAGCCCTTCAGAATGTATATGGGTCAATATAAAAGGGGGGGAGTGACATTGCCATAGAGTTATAATATAGGCCACCCAACCAATCAGAATAAATAAATGGACAACCAGTTTGCCAACCAGTTAACAAATGTATGTAGAAAGCATAACACAATAGTAATGGGAGACTTCAACTACCCAGATATCAGCTGGGATATAAACTCTGCAGCGAGCAGGAGATCAAACAAATTCCTAACCAGCCTAGCCAACAAATTTGTCACCCAAAATGTAGAGGAGGGAACTAGAAGTAAAGCTATACTGCACCTAATTCTTACTAATACAGAAAAAGTGATAGAGGGAGTTGAAGTTGCCGGAACCTTGGGTGAAAGTGACCATGTCATCCTGGAATTCAATATAATGCAAACACAAGCCAGAAATAAAATAATAATTCAACCAATATCTTAAACTTCAAAAGAGCTGATTTTAACAAATTCAGAGAGAACCTAAAGGGGGGAAAAATTCAAGCAGCATGGGAAACTTTGAAAAATGCTATCATAAAAGCCCAGTCCAGCACAATACCACTGAAAAAGAAAAACAAGAAAGCAAGAAGAAACCAGCATGGCTGCACAAAGATCTCTCAGACAAACTGAAAGACAAAAAAGACAAGTACAAAAAATGGAAAGAGGGACACATTACTAAGGCTGATCATCAGCAGACATCCAGAACATGCAAAGATGAAGTGGGGAAAGCAAAGGCTCAGAATGAACAAAGACTTGCAACAGAAATCAAGGATAATACACACACAGAGAGACACACACATCTTGTTATATTAATAACAAGGAAAAAGTCAAGGAAACTGTAGGTCTGCCAAAGAGAGAAGATGGCAAGGAAGAGCTGCTTAACTCATTCTTTGCATCAGTCTTCACACAAAAAGAAACTATAGGCCAACATACTAAAAAAATACTGTAAAAGACAAACTATAAACAAAAAAATAAAATAAGCAAGAAAATGGTAAGAGAACACCTATCCGACCTTGACAAATATAAATCACCAGGACCTGACAGATTACATTCCTGAGTTCTGAAGGAGCTGGCAGATGTTATCTTAGAACCATTGCACCATATCTTTCAAAACTGCTGGAGCACCAGGGAAGTACCTGATGATTGGAAAAGGGCTAATGTGGTTCCCATTTTCAAGAAAGAGGGAAACAGACCCAGTGTCAGAATCCATTTTTATCTCATTTCTTACTCCCTCTTTGTGCAAAACCCAAATCTCACCCCCTTACTGGATTCTGCCATTCCCAAGGAGGGAAAGAGAAGACAGGGTTGTTAATTGCCCAGCTCTATCCCTTAGATGCAATGTTTGTTTGTTCAGCCTGCCTGGAGGCCATCACAAAGGACCAGGGAAGAAACCTTCTGAACTACGAAGAATAAAGAAAGGGGATGGGGGGATTCTGGTTTGTATCTTTGAATGGAATGTGAAGGGGAGGAAGTAATAATGTTGCAAATGTACTGGTGGTTCTCTTTTTACACGAGGGGTTTGACACCTGAAACTTGACTGATCCGGGACTGAGGAGACTTTAAAAGTATTGATCTATGAGACAGTTTTCAGATCCTGTCTATCCTATGCACTGTCAGCTATGTTTTAGTAAAAGTTCCTGCTTGGACAAACTTGTCTCCAAGAGTTTTTCTTTCCTAAGAAATGGACTGGAGTGGGTTCTGACACCTAGGAGACTACAGATCAATCAGTCTAACATAGGAAGACCCTGGAAAAGATAATCAAAAAATAGATCTGCGAATAACTAGAAGCAAACAAAGTTATAACTGGTAGCCAGCACGGGTTTGTTAAAACCAGATCATGGTAAACCAATCTTATTTCATTCTTTGATAAAGTGACCAAATTAGTAGACCAGCAATTAGATTTCAGTAAGGCATTCAACAAAGTAGGCCACAATTTATTGCTTGGTAAGCTAGAAAAAGGTGGAATAGACAACAACACCATCAGATGGATCTGTAGCTGGCTGACAAACCATACTCAATGAGTAGTCCTCAATGGTGCTATATCCACTTGGAGAGAAGTAAGCAGTGGAGTACCACAAGGCTCCATCTTAGGCCCAGTACTCTTCATTAATGACTTAGATGAGGAAATATAAGGGGAGCTCATCAAAGGTTTAAGTACAGATTAGGTGAGACCTGGCTCAAAAACAGTATATGAGAGGGACCCTGAAGTACTAATGGACAATCACTTGACTATGAGCTAGCAATGTGCAGCAGCAGCCAAAAAAGTTAATACAATCCTGGTTTGCATAAACAGAGCCATAGAATCAAGATCACGTGAAGTATTAGTACCAGTTTATAAAGTACCAGTTTATAAAGTGAGACCATACCTGGAATACTGCAACCAATTTGGTCACAAAAGATGTTGAGACCTTGGAAAAAATTCAGAGAAGAGCAACTAAGATGATCCAAGGCCTGAGACTAAAACATATGAAGAATGGCTGCAGGACTTGGTTTGGACTAGTCTAAAGAAAAGAAGAAATATGAGTGACATAATAGCAGTATTCCAATATTTGAGAGGCTGCCACAAAGAAGAGGGGGTCAAACTATTCTCCAAAGCAGCAGAGGGCAGAACAAGAAACAATGGTTGGAAACTGATCAAAGACAGAAGCAACCTTAAGGAGAAATTTTCTGACAGTGCGGACAATTATCCAGTAGAACAGCTTGCCTTCAGAAATGGGTGCTTCATCACTGGGTGCTTCATCACTGGAGGTTTTTAAGAATAGGCTAGACAGTCACTTGTCTGAGGTGGTATAGGTTCTCCTGCTTGAGCAAGGGGATGGACTAAAAGACCTCTAAGGTCCCTTCCAATTCTATTCCCTAACTTCTGTATTGTCTGCGGCGGGTTCCCGGTAAATAAAGAGGACAGCAGGCTTGGACTCGATCAGCTGTTTATTGCCTCACAGGAACAAGCAAGTGAGTTTGAACCCCCCCTTATATAGAGGCGCTGGCGAGCCTCTAGCCAATCCCAGTTCTTGGATTCTCCCGCCGTCTCGGTTTCTTCCAATCCACGCGGACCGCGTGCGCAGCTGTCAGTTTCAGCTGTCATCGGTAGCCGCGTGTGGAGCTGTCAGCGGTAGCCACGTGTGGAGCTGTCAGCTGTCAAAGAGCTGTCACTTGCGTTTCTTTGAGTTTAACAGTGTTTAACTCACATATATTACAACTTCCTTTGCCGCCATCCCTCCATTTATGACAGGATGCCAGCAAGCTTAGTGATGCATAGTGAAGATGGCAGCACTGACACTTTATAGGAAACTTGGTTTCAGGTTTTACACCACCTGAAATCTCAGCACACACATGGTGAATCCCCTAACACTTAACAAATAGAAACAATATTTTTTCTAATTATACTTACAGCCTGAAAACCTGAATAGCATATTTACATCAGTTGTTGAATATACATAATACATAGCACAATCTATTGCATATGCCTTTTAAATAGCAACATATTAAAAAATGGTGACTTCATAGCAAAGATTAAAAACAGTAAACTAGATGAGCAGTTGATGAATACTAATTTTTAATCTTTGCCAGATCCTGCTTTGGACTGCTTTAGAAGTTAATCTGGATCCATCTGCTGTGCAATGCATTCAGCTACAAATAAGACAAAGCATTTGTCTACAGAGCAATACATTTCTTATTTTGTCCCCCCATCTTCCCTCATATTACTGATTCAAAACAGATTAAAGTCATACAGCTCCTGATTTAAAAATGTTTATGCGGAGAGTCATAGTTTGAATGTGATGGGACTGAAATATTACCCCCAAAATATTTTAATTAAAGACTGAAATATGGTGCTGGTGGGGTATTATTTTTTGAAAAGAGATTCTAAGCAAGGCATTACAATTACAGTTTATTAAATTTCTACTAGACAGTCTGTGGATAATCTCAAAGTCACGTCTGCCAGCCTGAGAGTCTGCAACCTTGGCCTGCATTTACATAACATAAGACAATAATTTCAATGTGTTATGTCCTGATATGAATATAATTTAGGGTACTCTGTCCTGTTCTGGATATTGCATTTTAAAAGCAGAATGGAGAAGCTGGAGTTGAAATATTCAACTGCTTCACAACACTGCAATGCTGCTTCTATCACTTTGCACTTTTACCTCACTTTAAAAAAATATATTCAGAAATAAGTTTTAAAAAAAGAGCAAATTAAACAACATATCCTAGAACTACACCTAAAGAATAGTTGGAGCAGAATCTCTGCTCCAGAAATTGTAACGATGAACAGACTTTTATCTATCCCTTAGTATTTTTGCTGTTCCTCACAGAAGAGTTTTTTCTTAGTCAGATTTCATATCTTACCATCATGGAGTCTGTCTATGCTCAACTCTGGGTGGATCATAGAAATCTATCTATCTATATACATTAAAACATAAATAAGTTAAAATCAACCATTAAAATCTATTTACACTTGGGGATGGCAGGGGGCAGAATGGGGGATCTGTTGTTAATTGATCAACCATGCATTCCCCCATTGGGGCCCCAAATCAACTGGCAGAGTCAGGTCTTTAGGCCTTAAGAAAGAATGGGCGGGTTGGGGCAAATATCACATGAGGAGGTGGGGTGGTGAAATGTTCCAGCAAGTAGGTGCAATAGCAGAGAAGGCCCTCCTGAACTTCACCAGCCAGAATAATTGGGCTGATGGGCCCTGCAGCATGCCTCCTCTGCTGGCACGAGTGGGACCCATGCCTTGAAGAACTTTAAAGTGATCACCAACACCTTGAATTGCATCTGGAAGCAGACCAACAACCAATGCACTTCATGGAGCAGTAGTGATACATGGGCCATTCTTGGAACTCCAATATCCTTCCTTATTAGTTGCTCCAATGTGAAAGAGTTATTAGATCCTTGGAAATTATATAAAGCAGTAAGTTATTCATATTGCAGTAAAGAAACTGAATATAATCAAATTTGAGTTTATTGTCCCATATTTCAAGGTATTAGCTAGATCTTTCTTCCATAAATTTTTAGATGTTGTAGATTTTGGCCTATGGTTATAAATCAATAAATTATAAACATATAATTCCTTTTGTGACCTCCAAGGTCACTTCCAATACTGATAATGTGCTATTCATGCTATTGAATTCAAGGCAATTAAGCTTTAAAAAGTGAGAGAGAATTTCAGAAAGTAATAAAGGATATGTCAAAACCCATTCCTATTTCATTTCTATCTATCCCCTCTGACCCAAAATCAAATCTCACATTTCCCTGGGTTCTGCCCTGCTCCCAAGGGGGAGGGGGGATGTGCCTTCAGGGTTATTGCTTTTGCTTCCTCTTTCTGTTACAAATGTAACCTTTTGCTTCGTTTATTGCCTCTGTCTCCTCTACCTGCTATAATGTACCAATTTGCTTCCTGTGTTATCTGTCTCTCTGAACTTTATCTCCCTAAACTGTCAGTGCCTGGTTTATGTCTATGCTCTCAGAGGAAGGTGTGAAGAAGCCACCGACCATCGCTGTGTGAGCTGCAGATGGGCCAATGTTATCTCCCCTTTTCCCACAATGGACTTAACACCTGGAGATTGGCTGTCCCATACTGGGTGGGCGGACTATGGGGTGGGATCTTGTTTGGGGATACTTTAATCTATCGCTCTGTGTGGGAAATCTCAGATCCTGTCTATTATGCCTGCTATCAACTACTCTTAATAAAAGTTCCTGTTGGAAGAAATTGTTACCAAGAGTTCTGCTTTTTTAAGATGTGGGATTGAAGTGGGTCATGACATTAGACAGGATCTGCAGTAATAGTCAACCTGGAAGGAAGACCCTTACTGGGGGACTTTGCAAAATCTACAATGTCAGACAACGGGGCAGGGAATGAACAGGGCAGGATGGGAGACAACACCATCAGCGGCAAAGGTACCAATCCATCCAAAGATTCCCGCTGCTGGACGCAAAATTCAGGGGAGAGTCACAACACTTGGGTTTCTTCCTAACCCAAGTCCAATGGAAGAATACGGACAAGACAACCCCAGCGTCAAAGCCCGTATCTGTATTGTGCTGTCCGCTTTGGATGGGGCGGCAGCAGACTGGATGGTGAACCTGCATGTTTCCAATGTCCCAGAGCTCCACAACTTCAACCACTTCATGTCCTCTCTGAGAAGGCAATTTGAGGAATCCCTGGCTGACTGAAAAGCCCATGAGAAGATCAAAACAGTGAGGCAAGGCAGATGCCTGGTAGCCGAATATACACAAGAATTCCGGTCCATCCTACGACCTGTATGATTCTTGCCTGCCTCGAGGGCACATTGACTCGACATATGGTATGTCCTAGCAGAGGAAGCAGAGATCAACCTACTGAAGAGGTACTGCCGAGAAAAAACGTGGGGCCTCTCACCTCCTGAGCCATCAGCCATGGCCAAGAAGTCAACAGGCTGTTTCAAATGTGGGAGAGAGGGGCATCACACCATAGAGTTCTGCTCAAAAGTCCCTCAACACAACCAGATCAATCACCAGCCAGAAAGTCAGGGAAGTCCCCAGCCAAGCCATGAGAACCCACCATGAAGGCAACAGAGGCTTTAGAGTCCCCACCCCCCTGCCAGGTGTGAGCAAGGAACTCCAGCCTATACCGCAAGGGTGGCAGATACCTCAGACGACAACTCAGAGAGGCAAATCACTGGTAAGTGGACCCATCACACCCATCCTCAAGACAGTGACTATATTAGCTCCCTCCCTGCCCAAAGTTGTCAAAGTGAAAGTCTTAATAGATTCTGGCTGCACCTGCTGTCTCATTAACCCAACGCTAGTGGGGAACTTGGGCATCCCAGTGAAGAGGCTGAAACAGCCGATTTCGTTCGGCCAGTTAGATGAGTCCATAGCAGGGGGGGTGTCAGCTACCCTAGCCACTTTACCAATCCACCTATCCCTGGGGAACCACGAGGAAGACATAACGTTTCTAGTGACCTCAGGCATGGAATGTCCAGCGATCCTAGGGCTGGCATGGCTAAAGAAATGGAACCCCTGGGTAAATTGGAGGATGGCAGAGCTCATTTTCCCAAAAGGGGATTGTGTGAATTTAACACCCTAAAGAGCCCTACCAAGTCCAGGAATGGATAAAGTGTCGGTGGGAGAGGAAAAGGGGTTATCCGAAATACCGGAGGAATACTGAGAGCTTGCTGAAGTTTTCAGCGAGGAACGGGGGGATGAGCTCCCTCCTCACCGACCCATGGATTGTGCCATAGAAATCAAACCTGGGGCAAAACTCCCAAAGCCCAGATTGTACTCCATGAGCCCTAAAGAGAAGGAGATGGAAAGATTCATAAGTAAAAACATAGAAAGGGGATTTATCAAACCTGCCAAGCCCAAAGTAGCTGCCCTGATCTCTCTTTAGTGTGGATTGAGCGTGGATTACCACACCCTGAATGCAATCAGTGAAAGTAACTTGTACCCTCTACCTCTCATGAAGGACATGTTATGCCACCTATCGAAAGGAATTTTTTTTACCAAACTAGACCTAAGAGAAGTGTACTACCACATTAGGATTAAGGAATGGGATGAATGGAAAACTACATTTAATTTCCCAATGGGATGCTACCAATTCAAGGTTTTGCCATTTGGACTACAAGGGCCCCCTGCAGTATTTATGGAATTCATCAACAAGGTGCTAAGGGAGCACCTATTCAAGGGGTCCTGGTTTATTTAGATGACATCCTTATCTTCACCAAGTCCAAAGAGGAGCATGCCAACCTAGTCAGAGCGGTTTAAAGAAACTGCGAGCTATATGCCAATGGCACCACTTTGCACAAGGAAGCAATTGCAAAGTTTCCTGGGGTTTGCAAACTTTTACTGCCAGTTCATCACCTCACTCGCCCAAATAGCCCTGCCACTCACAAACTTGTTAAAAACAAAGGGAAAACCCTCAGTGAAACCCAGCCAGCCACTGAAATGGACAATTGAATGCCAAGCGGCATTTGAGAGGCTAAAGAAACTCTTTTCCGCCAAACCCGTACTGAGGCATCCAGACCCGGGTAAACCTTTCGTAATACAGGCAGACACAAGCGATGCGGCAGTGGGGACTGTACTATTACCTGAAAATGACAACCATGCACGTACACATCCAGGAAACTCACTGAGACAGAACAACTCTGGCTGTGTGGGAAAAGGAAGCGTACGCTGTGAGATGGTCATTACTTACGTGGCACGATTTCCTTGAAGAGAATAAAATCTGGGCAGGCCACAAAAACCTGGAAGCACTAAAAACACCCAGAAAGCTCACCCCTAATCAAGCTGGTCCCAGCGCTTTCATCAATTCCATTTTATGCTCAAACACTTGTGGGGAAAGAACTTCCTGGCAGATGCACTGTCAGATGCATGCCCCAATATAACAGCATGCGAGCCACCAGTTCTAAACCACTCATGCCAGAACCACAACTGGCAGCGCCAGTAACTACCAGGCCCCAAACTAAAATAAAGCCACGGCTGGGTAGCCAAACCGGAATCAAATTCCGGAAAACGTTAGAAACAGATGAATGGTTCCAGAAAAATAGACACGTGTGCACGATCAAAGACAGACTGCCATGGGTGGGGGAGAAGTTATATATACCAACTACCCAGAGGGTCACTTTCATGCAGCTGTGCCATGATACAAAATCAGCAGGACATTTTGGATTTGTAAAAACATTACATTTAAATAAAAGGCAATTTTGGTGGCCGTCCATGGAAAATGACATAGTAAGCTACGTCGCCAGCTACCCAACTTGCGCAGCTGCTAAGACGTTGCAAGGGAAATCACCTGGACTGCTACAACCAGTGGTGAATCCCTCAGCCCCCTGGAAAGAAATATCCATGGATTTTATAGTGAATTACCAGAAAGTAATGAAAACACTGTCATCAGGTTATGGACCTGTTTTCAAAACAAATGTACTTTATCCCTTGCCAAAAGATCCCCACCGCAAAAACCTTAGTGAAACTATTAGTGCAGCACATCTACAGACTTCATGGGGCACTCCAATGCAATTTACATCAGAATTTTGGAAATAATTTTTATCCCTCTTAGGAACCACTCAGGGACTGTCATCTAGTCATCCTCCTCAATGCAATGGATCGACGGAACGTTTGAACTCAATACTTGAGCAATACTTAAGGTGCTTTATTAATTTCCAGCAAACGAATTGGACGGACATACTTCCTTTTGCAGAAGTTGCTTACAATAACGCAGTCCACTCCAGCACAGGCTACACTCCCTTTAAAGTAGCCAAAGTTTCAACCCTATGCCAGAACTAAACCCAAACGAACTGGCAATCCCAACACTGAAAGAATGGGTATCCCAATTACAAAACACCTAGCCAGAGGTTAGGAAAGCCTTTGACGAAGCTAGACAAGCACACAAAGCACAAGCAGATAAAAAAAGAGTCGAACCTAAACCATTCACTGTAGGAGAAATGGTATATTTGTCTACAAAATACCTAAAATCCCTACAGTCCTGTAAAAAACGTGGTCCAAAATATATAGGACCTTTTCCAATTAAAAGAATCATAAACCAAGTAACAGTAGAATTATAACTACCCAAGAACCTCAGGCAAATACACCCAGTTTTTCATTGTAGCTTACTGAAATGAGAACAACAGTAGCTCTTATGGCCAAAAATCCCCCACCACCACCTCCAATCATGGTTGAAGAAGAACAACAAGATAAAAGAAATCCTAGATTCCACGAAGTATCATGGCGCAACCCAATACTTAGTAGCATGGAAACACCTTCCCTCTTCACAGAATGAGTGGGTCCAAAAACGTCATGTCAGAGTACCCAAACTGCTAAAGAGGTTTCATACAGAATATCCCAACCTCTATACCTGTTTTGTTTTCTCTACAGATGGATCTCTCCTATTTTTAAGGGGTGCAGGATGACAGAACCTATTTCATTTTTATCTATCCCCTCTGACCCAAAATGAAATCTCACCTTTCCCTGGGTTCTGCCATACTCCCAAAGGGGAGGGGGATGTGCTTGTGGGGTGTGGCTTTGTTTCATCTTTCCACTACAAATGTAACCTTTTGCTTCGTTTATTGCCTCTGTCTCCTCTACCTGCTATAAGGTAACAATTTGCTTCCTGCGTTATCTCTTTCTGAACTTTATCTCTCTAAACTGTCAGAACAAGAGAGGAAATAAGGAATGTAACCTCAGTGCCTAGTTTATGTCTACGCTCTCAGAGGAAGGTGTGAAGAAGCCGCCGACCATCGCTGTGTGAGCTGCAGATGGGCCGATGTTATCTCCCCTTTTCCCACGATGGACTTAACACTTAACACTAAAGATATCAATCAAAAATCAATGTATTGATTTTTAAAGTATTACACACTTTTTGATCCACTGATGGAAAAGTAATACCTAAGTATTACTTAAAAGCATTGAACCTTGCAAAAGTATCTTTAACAGATGCCCAGAATCAGAAGTTATTGTGGTTTGAAAAAGTATAGAAAAAGTTAAGTCCCCAATGTTTAAGGTATTTAGATTTAGTAACTGGAATAGTGGAGTTGTACAATGAGTCAGAACATACAGTTATAGCTGATTGGTGTGAGAATGCTGGCTTCTGCATTAGGCAATGTATGCTGTGATTGGGTAAAAGGGGCAGTTTCCTTGTTTCCTGTCTTTTTCTCCTGTATGCTCTTTGTGCTCTGTTAATTTACCTCATGATGGTGTTCCTGTGATGATTTACCTAACAACGATCCCATTTGTTCCTGATTATTTTGACTGATGTTGTAAATATATTTGTTTACATAAAACTACAAATTTGTATCAGCATCTATAGTTATCAGCATCTGTTTCTACATGTCTCCTGGCACAAATGGCTAGGAAGACTCCTCCAAGCCTTGGATCAGGCCCTTGAAAGCTTCATTCAGGGTGAAAGCAACTAGGAGCAGTCCTCCAAGAGCTGGATTCAACCTCCAGAGGCATGCAAAAGCCTTCCCCAGCCTCCATTCTGGGCCACTTGGAGGAGGTCTCTGACGCTCCAAGGACAATGGGGTCACTTTCTCATCCAGCACAGTGAGCTCTGGCGTGCTGGAGATGTGTGTCAGGGGCCTGGATTTCTCCCTCATTTGAAGGCTTCAGACTTGCCATCAGGCAGAAAGGAGTTGGCAGGAGCAGGAGACAGTCACCTTTTGCATACAGAATGAAAGTTTCTGAGATCTGTGATTTGGCGCAACTTCAAATACTCGCGCGAGATCATGGACTCCAGAAACTTCCATTCTCAGCATGAAAAACATTTCCAAGCTGACTTTCTTCTCCCTCAAAGGGAAAGAAACCATAGCTGTGAGAATTTTTGCAAGGTAAGTGAGTCCAGTTCATCAGAAAGGGAGGGGAAAACAGTTGTGAGAAGTGGGGGAATAGGGGGAATGTTGCAGTGTCACTGAAGTCTCTCATAAGGGCAAACAACTGCTGTGGTGCTGTAATAGTGCTGTAGTAATTTTGGGACTTGCTCGTAAACATTAGGGGCACTTATAACATAACTTCGAATGAGCATTAAGTGAATGCTTGTAACTTGATTACCTGTAGTTTCTTTGGTAGGCTTGTTTCTCCACTCAGTAAGTTTCCACTGCAGCAAATTCAATTTTAAATTTCTCTTTCAATTTTAAAATTTGAAGACCTTACCTTTATTTCTATCACTTTTTTTCACACACACCTCTTCTTTTTTCTTTTTGTACTTTGTATTTATTTTTATTTTTTCTAATAAAATTATTTGAAAAAGCCAGTTTGTGGGTAAGGCACAAGGCTAGAACCAGGAGGCCATGACTTCTAGTCCTGTCTTAGGCATGAAAGCCAACTGGGTTATTTGAGGCCAGTCACTTCTCTTAGGCCAACCCTCCTTATAGAGTTGCTGTTGTGGAGAAAACAGGAGAAGGAAGGTGTATTAGATATACTCATTTCCTTGAGCTGTTTATAACAATAAGTCAGGATATAAATAATAAATAAGCACTTGGAATTTGATTCCCATTGCAAAAAAGGTGATTTTATACTTTTAGAGGGCAGGACAACAAACAATGGTTGGAAACTGATTAAAGAGAGAACCAACCTGGAATTAAGGAGGAGCTTCCTAACAGTGAGCACAATTAACCAGTGGAACAGCTTGCCTCCAGAAATCATGGGCACTCCATCATTGAAGGCTTTTAAGAAGAGCTGGACAGTGATTTGTCTGAAATGGTATAGGTTCTCCTGTTTGAGCAGGGGGCTGGAGTAGAAGACCTCCAAGGTCTCTTCCAGCTCTAGTCTAGTCTAGTTGTTTATGTGGCAGACTACATAAAATAAAGGAGAGAAGATCAAATATTCTCACCAGTTCCAAGCATGCTGTTCACCTTTGTCCTTGGTAGTGCTCTTGGACTTTGGCATGCAGCTAGCCTTTCTCCCGTCCGATTCTGAGGGATTTCCCCAGATCAAACAAAGTAATTGCCATTGCTTCATGATCAGTAGGGTGCCCCTACTTCGCGGTCATCTCTACAGGGTGACTTTGGACCCATCTAGGGTCTCCCTGGCAGGGCAAAATTAGCCTTGGGGAGTGGAGGTCCGCTCTCGCATGGCCATGCACTATGAGCGCAAACCGGAAGTCCCACTCATCTCCCTCCTTAATTCTGACATGATAGTTGGCTTCCCTTAAGTTCAGTTTTGGAAAAAAAATCCCCTTCCCCAGATGTGCCAACATATCCTTCATTAAAGGAAGTGCTCTCACTCACTGCATCAAGAGATATATAGTCCACACAGAGGTGAAGAGACCCATCTTTCTTTTCACAAAATAGCATGGGGGCTGCCATCTTGGGCTTCACTGGTTGTATGAAACCTCTCACCAGATTTTTGTCTATTGTAATTCCTCCAATTTCCAAGGGGTCATGGAATACATTTGAAGTTTGGGCAGTTTCATCCCTGGCAAGATCTCAATAGCTCAGTCTGTGGGCCAGTGGGGGGGTCATTCGTCAAACCTCTCATTTGCTGAAAACTTCAGCTAAATCCCAATATTCCTCTGGTATGCCTTCCAGTCCCCCATCATTCGCCACTGCCACACCTTCTGGACCCCTGCTTCCCCTTTTGATCCGGGTTGATCCCTTTGTGTTGATTTTCCCTTTTGGGAATCTCAGTTCTCCAGACCTTCAGCCTACTCTCAGGTTCCATTTCATTAGCCACGCCATTCCTAGAATAAGTGGGCACTCCATTGCAGGGGTCACTACGAACATTAGAGTCTCTATATGGTCCCCTATGGTGAGTTGGACAGGTTGTGTGGTGAGGGTGGCTGTGATGGACCCATCTAATTGGCCAAATGAAATCTGCTTCTTCAGCCACCAGGGTCAGACTTATGAGGCAGCAGGTGCATCCGGAATTTATCAGGGCTCTTAATGAGACTTTTTCCAGCATCCCCAGGCTAAACAGTTCTATGGCTCTGGTGAGGTGTGTGATGGGTCCACTTAACAGGGATTCATCTTCCAAGCTGTCATCAGAGCATTCTGGAGGCTCCCCAGTCTGGGTTGGAGTTCCTCTCCCCTTTTCCGATGGCGTTAGGACCTCAACAACCTCCATGCTTTTCATGGCTGTTTCTTTGGGTTTCTGCAGCATTTTCCTGGGCTACTCTCCTCTGGCTCAGTCAGGTTTCTGCACTGGGGTCTTTGGGCAGCATTCAGCTGTGTGATGTCCCTCCTTCCCACACTTGATCCCAGCTCTTTTGGATCTTGTTCAAGATTTTCACTTGTGAATTTACAACAGGGATCACAAAAGAACTGTTCACTCATTCCCACTTTTCAAGCATTTTGGAAATATGTCTCTTGCATGTCACTTTTGAGCACCCTTAATGTTTGAAAATTGAAAATTAAAAAATTTGACACACCCTACCACCCTGGTGTCTAGTGGAGATATTCACCCATTTTCCTCGGCTTGGTGAATCTTGCTAACAGTCACTTTGACATGGGATTCATGTAACTTTAAGGTCTGGAAGCTGTCCATCATAAAACACATGTCTTGCTTCATCAGGAGATTGGTGTGGTCAGCCCCCCCTTCCTCCTTGTCCTTGAGCACTTCCAGCTTCGATTGCTTCGGTGGCTACTATGACTGCCCCAGATGAGGGTCACCCCTTTGGCTCTCCCTTCCTTCTCTCTTCTTTCTTGCCAGTGCCAATGGACCACCTGGGTCTCGATGAGTCTCCCAGGCAGGCAACCTCCTCTGGCCACTCAGAGAGATCCAACCTGAGGGAAGCCCTGGAAGAGGTTTCTTCCCCAGCATTCAGCTTTTTCCTGGTTGCTGCCTTGAGAGGCTGGATGCCTCTCCAGGTTGACCGAGTTTGCAAATTCTGCCTAATATAAGGACCTGCCCCAGCTAGTCCCTCAGGAAAGTAAAACTCTTGACTCCATTGAGGTTAATCAAAAGAATTTCTATTGAGACAAAGTGGTTGCAGAAATGTCAGGCAGGATCTGAAGATTCCACAAAGCAATTCTTCCACTTCCTCCAAATCCAACCTCTCTAACCAATCCACCGGCAGCCTATGTGATGCTGCAGGGTTGTTGTGAGAACACAGAGGTGCTAGGTAGATAACAGGTCACTCTTAGGGCATGACGGCCTTGGAACCAGGCTCGAACCAGCTGGGAAGGAGCTGCTTCATTTCCAAAGACAATCCCCCTCCCTAATTCCTAAGCAGTTACAGAAAAAGTGAAATTAATGCAAAGAATGCCAGCAACCTTCCTCACCACCTCTAGTCAAATGGCAAGACACCATCATGGGGGACCTGATGTCTTGTTTCAGAAAAATATGAAAAATAGCACTTTATCAACAGCTAAATATAAAATGTTAGGTGTTATATATTAAGTATTAATATTAATGTATTGTGTAACTACTATACCTCCAACTGTTTTGGAGGGAAATTTCAAGAATTCAAGTTTGGGCGGAAGCAAGCTAACGTTGCAATTGGCTGACGCCCTAGAGGTGGAAAGTATAAATAGCAGGCATTTGTTCTGAGTTCTGTTCTGGCTTAATAAACATCATTGTACCATGCCAGTCTGATCATTGCCTACAAATATTAGGTACACAATATTAGGTAGCTTTAGCTAAGAGCTGAGGCTGAGGCTGTCTTGAGGATGGTTATTAAAACATACACCACCTATAATTTAGGGAGATGGATTGCTGAGACCTTCATGATTTCCAGTTTAAAAAAAATGAAGGAAACAGGATTGGATAAGCATAAAAGATAAGGAGTAATTAGGGTTTATAGAACCAGTTTTGGAGTCAACTAAATCATCATAACATTCCATTTTAGACAACATTAAGACAGAAATGTTGATGGTATGTTTTAGTCTATAAGATCAAAGATACTAAGAAACTAGTGCCATGTTGGTCAGTACTAATTTTATTGTAACAGGTATACAAATAGAATCATGCAAGTCTGACTGTGCTTCTACTTCCCTCCCTTTAGCTCCATGTGAATTAGAGAGAAACATGTCTTAGATATTTTTTCAAGTTACTTTTTTGATTTCAGTTCAGGCCATTTCAGGTCATCCTCAACTTGTGATCTGGCCATGTGACCATGTTTCGGGCACTTGGCAACTAATCTGCATTTACAGCTATTCACACTGTACTGAGTTCACATCATCATGATTTATGACATTTTGTCAAAAACCAGCAAAACCATACCATAGCAAATAATGGCTTTGCTTAACAACAATGGCATTCACTTTAAGGCCACCATGGAAAATGGTAAAATTGGACCTACTCACATAATGACCTGCTTTATGATTGTCGTGACTTAAAACTGTAATGGGCAAGAGGACTGCATATAGTGTTTCTTCCTCCTATCCTTCAAGAACATTTCTTCTGCCATCTATAGTGTCAAACAAGCAAGGGTCCATTCCTAATATGTAAAAAACACTGAAAGTTTTTTTTTATTCTTACAATTCAGTGAAATACTTTGACTGAGCACAAAGTTATTTGCTAGACAGTTTGTAATCTTTATAATAAAATCAATTATAAAAGAGGTACATGATTTTACTGCAGTAAAATTCTGCACAGTTAATGTCCTCTGAAAGGTCTACTATTCCATTTTATTTTCATTCAATTCTATAAGAGAAAGAGAGAGAGAGAAAGAAAGAGAGAAGAAGGGAGCGGGAAAGAGGGAGACAGGGGGGAAGAGATTTCAGTATTTTAAATGTTTTCCCATTATAACTACAGGCAAATCTTATTCTGAATCTATTCCAATCAAATCAAATTTTATTGTCTGAGAATTTTAAAAATCACAAATTCAAACAGAGTTGTAAACTTAAATTGTAAACTTAAATATCAAATTCAAAACAGGTCTAGGCTGATCTACAGACTCTTATTATATTTATTTATTATTACAGCCAAAGGCCACACATGTCAAACATCCAAATAAAACAAAACTAAACAGAACCATCACAACAGGACATAGCAATACATCACAATCCATGATGCAATCAATGGGCAACCAAGGTTTGGCTAGTTTCACAAGCAGTATATCAAAAACAAGCTATCTTCAGAAAACTGAATCATACTGACCTGACAATAAATATACAATGAGTATAGTCTAAAACTGGATAATACATGTAATAAAATCAATTATAAAAGATTATTAAAAAGATCTACAATGATTGTTTATGTTTCTGCTGAATCCCCAATGCTGCTGCACAGAATCTGGCCACCTGCACTGTGATCTCTGCCTGCTCATCCTTAAGCAGCCACTGGAGATAAATATTTTCCAAATGACCAGGATTGTTATGTATGCAGGCATCTGCATAGCAACAGCCATCAGGGGGCGTTGGCCTGGACAGTTTCGGCGGGAAACCTAGGGCCAACCCCATTGGCTGTTAGCTTACCTGGCCAGGTATATAAGGAGGCCAGGTAGCCCTCATTCCTCAGTTCACTTCCCCTTCCAATAAAGAGCTGAACTCACACACCGGCTGGCGTCTCTCTTGCGTCGGACCCACTACACAATAGTGGCGACGAAGGTGGGATTGCTGCCGACCAAGAGCTGAAGTCACTGGGGAAACGCTCCGCGAGCTGAAGGGAAAGGCATTTTCCTTCTTCCCTCCACGACCGCCAGCTGAACCGGCAACACCAAGCGCCACATCCACGACCAACTGCCGCCATGGCTAGAGCCGGACAACCCCGTGAATTCGAGACCCGCCGCCCCGAAACCTGGACCCGTTACCTGGCTCACGTTGAACTGTACATGCAGTTCAATCAGATATCAGAGGACAGTGCAAAGGCGGCTGCCCTGCTCTGCCTTGGGGGACCAGCGCTGCTGGAAGTCGCCGCAAACCTGTTCCCCCAGGAGGCCATCAACAACATCGCGTACCGAGACCTCGTGGCCAGGCTCAACGCACATTTCAAGCCCCGGTGCTCCAAGGTGGCCGCACGGTCACAATTCGAGAAAAGGGACCAGCGCCCCGACGAGACTGGTGCCGACTTCCTTGCCGCCCTGCGGGAAGCTGCCGTCGCTTGCAGGTTCACAAATTTGGAGGAGCGACTACGGGACCGGCTGATTTGCGGCCTACGCGACAGGCGGTTGCAGGAGCGCCTGTTCGAAAGAGAGGAGGTCTCTCTCCAGGAAGCCGAGGACGCCATCCTAGCCCACGAAGCGGCCTGCGGGGCCATCCAAGCCTGCCAGGAAACCCGGCCCGCCAACCAGGCAACCAGCGTCCACCGGCAAGGGGCCACAGAGGAGGACGACCTGAGCATCGACCTCCTCCAGGGGAAGTCGACCCCCGACCAGTGAGCCAGACGCCCAGACAGGCCCAGGCCTCCCAGCAACACCGCCGTTCCCCAGAGGTGCGCAGGGTGTGGTGGGAACCACGTGCGTAGCCTCTGCAAGTTCTGGTCCGCCACGTGCCGGGCCTGCAAGAAAACAGGCCACATAGCCGCCGTCTGCCATAGCTGCCGCCCCCGAGAGGAGATCCACGGCAGCCAGAGGAACCGCCGTTCGAAGGTACTGGGGCCCCCACCAAAACAAAAATTGGCTATATTGAGAGCCGGCTGGCCATTAACCACACAGGTAGCCGCCGGCTGCTCAAACCTAAAATTAGATTAGCAATCCGTTTGCAAGGCGTCCCTTGCAGCATGGAGCTTGACTCCGGATCAGCGGTCTCGATTATTTCAGACGAGACCCTTAACCACATAATTAGCCGGAGCAAGCAACGGATTAAATTACGGCCTACTAAATTAACCCTGACCGATTTTCAGAAGGTCAAGGTGAAGGGGGAGGCCACCATTTCAGTGGGGTTTGTAGTGGTAGAGGGCCGCAGAGCCAGCCTGGTCGGGCTGGACTGGTTTGAGGCCCTGGGAATCTCAGTATCTGGGATCCATCGGATCCAGGGGGACTCCGTTGAGGCCGTTTGCCGGGAGTTCGCTGACGTCTTCGACGGGTCATTAGGCAGGTACACCGTGGCCCCCATATCGTTCAAGCTTAACTCGAACGTCTCCCCCGTTAGGGTCCGGCCGCAGCGAGACCCGTTTGCGCTCAAACACAAAATCGAGCGTGAACTAGACAAGTTGGTGGCCCAGGGAATCTTAGAGCCCGTAGATGGAGGGGAGTGGGAAACCCCCATCATGACCCCCCTCAAATCCAACGGGGAAATAAGGATCTGCGCCGACTATAAGTGCTCGGTGAACCGCGCCCTAAAACCGCACGCTTACCCGGTTCCCGCGGTCAGCCACGTTCTCGCTTCCCTCCAAGGCGGCGCCATCTTTGCAAGGCTTGATCTTGCACAGGCGTACCAGCAACTCACAGTCACTAGGGAAACAGCTGACATCCAAACCATAGTAACCCATAGGGGGGCGTTCCGGGTGAACAGGCTGCAGTTTGGAGTCAGCGTTGCTCCCGGCATTTTCCAGGAGGTTATGGAAAAGACACTCAAGGGCATTCCAGGAGTCTGCCCCTATTTTGATGACATCCTGATCGCAGGAGCATCAGCAGAGGAACTGGCAGGGAGGCTTAGGGAAGTGCTGGCAAGGCTGCGCACAGCTGGCCTCAAACTCAAAAAGGAAAAATGCAGCATAGGCGTTCCTTCCACAGAATTTTTGGGGTTCAGAGTAGACACCAGGGGAATCCACCCCACAGAATCCAAGGTGAGGGCCATCAAACTAGCACCCACACCCAAGAACAAAGCAGAGCTTCAGGCATTCCTGGGTCTGCTGAATTTCTACCATACATTCCTCCCACACAAGGCAGCCATCGCTGAACCGCTCCACAGGCTGCTAGACAAACAGGCAACATGGGCCTGGACGGCCACCCATGATCAGAGCTTCAGGGCCCTGAAGGCATTGCTGTCGGACAAGTCCACAGTAATCCATTTCATTGAGTCCAAGCCCATTTGTATCGCCTGCGATGCATCCCCTTATGGTGTGGGCGCTGTCCTAAGCCACCTTGAGCCCAACGGGGCACAAGTCCCCATAGCATACTATTCTAGGACGCTGTCTGGAGCAGAAAGAAACTACGCCCAAATAGACAAAGAAGCCCTGGCAATCGTGGCAGGAATCAAGAAATTCCACGATTACTTATATGGCAGGGAGTTCACTGTCTTCACGGACCACAAACCACTCCTGGGCCTGTTCACCACAGACAGGCAAACCCCCCAGATTCTGTCCCCCAGGATGCTCCGGTGGTCCATCTTCCTTGCAGCATACAATTGCAAGCTGGTGCACAAGCCAGGGAAGGAGATGGGCCACGCAGACGGTCTAAGTAGGCTCCCCTTAGACACACACGACCCAGACCCAGCACCAGCCACACAGATCCTAGCCCTGCAGGAACTACCCGAGTGTCCAGTTCTTGCCAAGGACATTGCCAGCCACACAGCCACAGACAACATCATGGGCAGGGTGCACTCATGGGTTTGCACAGGGTGGCAGGACAAATCCCCGGGACCAGAGTTTCAGGCCTATTTCATTAGACGCGATGAAATATCCACGCACAAGGGGTGCCTCCTTTGGGGTAGCAGGGTCATCATTCCACCCGCACTACGCACCAGGGTATTGGACTCCTTACACGAAGGGCACCCGGGGGTGGTCAGGATGAAGGCACTGGCTAGGAGCTACCTCTGGTGGCCCGGGTTGGACAAGGAGGTTGAGGATCGGGTCAAGGCCTGTTATACGTGCCAGAGATCCAGGCCAGAAGTGCCACATGCACCAGTACACCGGTGGGAGGCCACACACACGCCATGGTCCCGCATTCACATTGACTATGCGGGGCCATTCCAGGGTCAACTATTTTTAGTAGTGGTGGACAGTCACTCCAAGTGGTTAGAGGTAGTCCCTGTCCCCAACATGACCTCGGGGAGGACAATCCAGGTGCTCAGAGCTCTCTTTGCCACACACGGCCTCCCCAACGTAATTGTGTCTGATAATGGGCCTCAGTTTACTGCTGCTGGCTTCCAGGCGTTCTTGAAGGCGAACTGGATTAGGCACGCCACCTCCGCGCCTTTCCATCCATCTACCAACGGTCAGGCCGAACGGATGGTAAGGACGACCAAAGACGCACTCCGGCGCATCATCAGCGGGGACTAGCACCACAGACTGGCCAAATTTTTACTAGCCCAACACACAACACCATGCGTGGCTACCGGCAAGAGCCCAGCAGAACTGCGATGGGGACGGCGCCTCATCACCAAGCTGGACCGCCTACACCCAGACCGGGTAGCAGCCAAAACCGGAAGGGCAACATCACCATCATCACCATCATCACCATCACCACCAGCATCACTACCATCACCATTGCCATCATCACCCACACACAGGGTCCTCAACCTGGGGGACCTGGTCTGGGCAAGGAACTATGGGGCTGGACATCCTTGGGTTCCGGGGACAGAGGTCGGGAAAACAGGACCCCTTTCGTGCATTGTAGGGGTGGAGGGGGACAGACGCATAAGGCGACACATCGATCAGCTCAGAGGAAGAGTCCCTGAGCACGTCACACACGCCCCTGAGCGCGTCACACACGTCCCTGAACTCAACGCACACGATCAACAGGAGGACCACACTCCAGGAGGGGTCAACCCAGCTGAGGACGTCACAGGGCAGGGACCAGAGGAGGAGGACTTCCTGATGCCGTCTCCTTGCAGCCCTGCACAAAGGCCTCAGGAACCCACGGTCCAAGCCCAGGGGCCAAGCACACCCAGACGATCCACCCGTCCACACAGGACACCAGCCTACCTGTCGGACTATGTGTGCAAGTGACCCTCACACAAGGACACCACTGTTTTTTATATATATATATATATACTCATAGTTATAGTAGTTGCATGTTGTGTTGTTATGTGGGTCTTCTCTAAGGGGGGAGGGGTGTTATGTATGCAGGCATCTGCATAGCAACAGCCATCAGGGGGCGTTGGCCTGGACAGTTTCGGCGGGAAACCTAGGGCCAACCCCATTGGCTGTTAGCTTACCTGGCCAGGTATATAAGGAGGCCAGGTAGCCCTCATTCCTCAGTTCACTTCCCCTTCCAATAAAGAGCTGAACTCACACACTGGCTGGCGTCTCTCTTGCGTCGGACCCACTACACAATAAGGATGCCTGTCAATAATGGGGAGGATATGGTTTTTCTGAATGGCTCTGTAGAAGGAGCATCGAAGGAGTACGTGTCCAATGATCTCCACTTGTCTTGAGCCACATGGGCAGAGTCTTTCAAGTGAACGAACCTTTATTGTCAAAGTACAACCATATATACATTGACATCAGACAGTGATGTCTTTTTGTACTTGCCGTACAGGACGGCCGATGGAAATGCATGGCACTGTGCAAGCAAGAATGCTTTCCGGTGGTTTACTGACACCAACTGACTCTGTAGAAGGAGCATCGAAGGAGTACGTGTCCAATGATCTCCACTTCTCTTGAGCCACATGGGCAGAGTCTTTCAAGTGAACGAACCTTTATTGTCAAAGTACAACCATATATACATTGACATCAGACAGTGATGTCTTTTTGTACTTGCCGTACAGGACGGCCGATGGAAATGCATGGCACTGTGCAAGCAAGAATGCTTTCCGGTGGTTTACTGACACCAACTGACTCTGTAGAAGGAGCATCGAAGGAGTACGTGTCCAATGATCTCCACTTGTCTTGAGCCACATGGGCAGAGTCTTTCAAGTGAACGAACCTTTATTGTCAAAGTACAACCATATATACATTGACATCAGACAGTGATGTCTTTTTGTACTTGCCGTACAGGACGGCCGATGGAAATGCATGGCACTGTGCAAGCAAGAATGCTTTCCGGTGGTTTACTGACACCAACTGACTCTGTAGAAGGAGCATCGAAGGAGTACGTGTCCAATGATCTCCACTTCTCTTGAGCCACATGGGCAGAGTCTTTCAAGTGAACGAACCTTTATTGTCAAAGTACAACCATATATACATTGACATCAGACAGTGATGTCTTTTTGTACTTGCCGTACAGGACGGCCGATGGAAATGCATGGCACTGTGCAAGCAAGAATGCTTTCCGGTGGTTTACTGACACCAACTGACTTAAGATACCTGGCAGATGTAACCATGTATCTAATAGAGTCTGGAGCCAGAAACAGCAGAGCTATACCTAAGTTTGCTTGCCTCTCGATGTCCTCTACCCTTTGACGCAAGGTTTGTTTTGCTTGGTTGTAGTCCAATTTGAGAATTGAGGCTGACAAAAAGCCTAGTTTGGCAAGGTTGGACTTGACTGCCTTGATCCATGAGGAGGAAAATTTATCTTGTAGAATTAATAGAGCAAGGCCTTGCGGAAAGCAATTAAGCCTTAGCCAGGTGTTTAAGGAAGCTATACCGATTCTTGCTTTGACTTTTATCAATCCTGGCTCCAGGTGCAGAAGTGCATTAGGGACACAGCGTGGCATCTGGAGAATTGTTCTAATAAATTTGGATTGAACTCTTTCCAGTGGTGTAAAACACAAAGCTGAGGGTGCAAGCAAGGTCCCGTAGAGAAGCTGTGCTAGCGACTTGGCCAGAAAGAGCTTAATTGCAGCTGGAACATAGTGTCCTCCCTTTGCATGGAAAAATTTAAGAATAGCATTCACTGATCGTTGGCCAGAGGCAGCCGCATATTCTCCATGCGCTTTTTGTGAGCTGGTGGCATGGATTTATTTTGTATTTTTATTTATTTTAATTCCATTTATATCCCGCCCTTCTCTGAAGACTCAGGGTGGCTTACAAACTTGTAACTGTGTCAAAAGCTCCCTTAAGGTCTATAAAGGCAGCGTATAATGATACAGGTCTATCTGATGAATATTTTTCAATCAAATGATGAAGAACTAAGCACTGATCTATGGTGTCTCTCCCAGCTCTGAATCTGGTTTGTTCTTCAGCAATCAGGTTCTCAAAGTCCAGCCACTTCTTTAATTTATCTTGGAGGTGTTTGGCATAGAGTTTGCTGATTATATTTAGCAGACTTATTGGTCTGTAGTTGGCAGGGTTGTCTCTCTTTCCCTTTTTATAAATTGGGACTACAACTGCCAAGCCGAAATCTTCTGGGACATGGCTGGTGGAGTTAATGAATAGTGCTGCCAGGATGGGTAGCCACCGCTCCATATTATATTTAGTAATTCAGCTGAAATGAAGTCAGCTCCTGGAGCCTTCCCGATCCTGAGTTGGCCAATGAGGGATTTGATTTAAGACTCTGAAACTGGAGGGCACTCAGGTAAATCCTTCATTATAAACCTTGTACTCTTGCTGGAGGGGTCTTCATACATTCTCTGAAAATGGAGTTGGCAGGTTATAGGAGATATATGACAGTCTAATGGGGTATAGATTCTTTCAGAGTGGCAAACTATTAAATGCCAAAATAAGGAAGAATTCTTTTGCTTTGCTGCCATAAATAATGTATAATCATCTGTTCCCAGGAAGACCTTGTGTCTTGTCTCTTCTTGAATGCAATCAATTGCTTGAATTGTTTTTTTGAGTGTAAGTAACTGTTTAAGTATTGCTTTATTACCATATCCAATCTCGCTTTTATACTCCTTATATGCCAAGTTAAGAGGTTTCTTGGCTTCAATGCAATCCTTATCAAACGATGGTTTGGAGGTGGCACAGGACCTCTTAAGCTGAGAAATTTCAGTCATGTGCTAATAATGGTTGTAGCTCGTAAACTAAACTCTTATATAGTTCTAATAAATCTTGAGTCGGGTTGGCTGATATTCTCTGTTAGGGTTGCCCTTACCTTCTGATCAAGTTGTTGAGTACATTTGAACTGGCATCTTGTTAGGCCGGCTGTAGATATTGCAGGGATAAAATGATCCTTGGAAGGTATCTGCCTGATAAAGGACTTCATATAGAGGAAGATGATCATTTTCTAGGTAGGGTAGGACTTCAAAATTTTCTATATGATGTACTAAGTCCATAGAAGTTAAGGTGTAGTCAATGGTGCTGGTTTTGGACCCTGCTATGAATGTAAATTTGCCAGGATAGTCATCAGGCCATGAACCATTTGATATGAAGAAGTTAATTTTATTTACCATATTGGCAAGACAGCATAGTTGGCTCTAATGTCTTTAGAGAGTCGTATGAAGGTGGTGTTGGTTTGTATAGGGACCTCTGATTGTGGGCATTGATGATGCTTCATAAATAATGTATAATCATCTGGTCCCAATCTGGCATTAAAGTCCCTGGCATTTGGGTGTTCCATGAGTTGTTTATTAAGGTAATGTTCAAACTCCAGCCATACAGCAGTGGTTTCAGCTTTTCTTAGTGAAGAGGGAGATAAACATTAATTATCAAAAACAGGATGGAGTCCCACTTGAGGAGAAGGGCCATAGCTGAAGGGGTAATAAGTGTGGACTCTGCTCTCAAGTTGGTAGAAATAAATACACCCAGCCTTCCTTTAAGTCTCCCTGGGCCTCTGCCAGGCCTTGCTTCAAGCTTATATGAATAAAAGCCATTAAGCAGGAGATCATCAGTAGTCCAAGTCTCTTGCACCAATATAATATCTATGCCTTTCAGAGGATCAGAGTGATTAAGGCCTCTCAAACGATACCACCCGGCTACATTCCATGACATGTTGTTTAAAGTATTTTCCTTGCACTGGCCTTCATATAGTCCAGTGGTGGCGAACCTATGGCACATGTGCCAAAGGTGGCAATCAGAGCTCTCTCTGTTGGCACGTGCACCACCGCCACAAGCAGCAGGTCCATCAGGCCACCACCACCACCTGGAGCTCCACCCAGCACAAAGTTGGCAAAGCGACCGACTAGCAAGCTTGAGTAGAGCAGAGGTCACCAACCATTGTCAATTGGTGGACTGGAAGAAAAGGGAGGGGAAAGGGGCCATGAGCATGCACGCGCTGCAAATGGGGTGTAGATAGTGCCTGCGTGATAATCACTATCCATGCCCCATTCTTACATGGTGTAGCACCTTGTATCTGCACCCCACGGCATGGTGGCAGCCATTTTTGTGCCTTGCAGCACGGTGGCCTATTTTTGTGCCCACAGTTTTTGCATACCACAGGTGGCACTCCCAAACGCCTCCCTGCCCCCCCCTGAGGGCACCACAATGCTGATGCAGCCCTGGCACTTTGCGATAAATAGGTGGTTTTGGGTTGCGGTTTGGGCACTCAGTCTCTAAAAGGTTCACCATCACTCATATAGTCAGTTCAAGTTCTCCATAGGGATTGTTGGAGGATTGTTGGAGGATTGTTATGATAGTTGTTATATGATGTATTAGTTTGAGTAGTTATTGTCAATGCTTCTTTTAAATCATCCAGTCTCTGTGTATAATAAGCTTGCTCAGGATCTGGCAACATATCGTTAAAGTCTATCAACATTTCTTCTGGCACACCCTCAGCAGAATCAGTGACTCTGGGTAACTCTGTTTGTGGATCACTTCTCTATTTTCTCAAGGTTGATTCAGCTGCCCGTCTTTCAAACTTATCAGTATGAGATTTGTTGCTGCTTGGATTTAAAGCAATAGTTCCCTCATGGAGAGACTGAACCAGGAGTGGGCGCAGGTTCCCTGAGCAGAAGACACGTGTTGGAAATATTGCAAAAGTGCTCAGGAAATGCTTCATTCTAAGAAGCATTGAGGGAATTATTGAAGGATAGCAGAATCCTTCAATTGCCTTCTTGAGGGCAGTACTCTGCATGTAACAAATCAATCAGTGTGTACTCGCAGAGGAGCAGCTGGCTCAGAGACTGCCTAATAGCTTTTCTTTTTTTATTGAAAAGTTTTAGAATACATTTTAAAAACATAAACTCCCTCCCTCCCCCTCCCCCCCACTTACCCTCCCTCCCCCTCCCCCTCCCCCCCCAACTTCCCAGAACTGAATACAGGGTATTAACTTTTACAAACTTAAGCTAAAATATGCTAACTAAAAAAAACACATTAAATTCTATTGCACTTTAACTCCCCTTAAACATAACTGAATAACTAAATAATAATGAATAACTAATTATACATCATATAATACTAATACTTATTCATATGCTAAATGAAACTTTTTAGTGCCATATTTATTCTGAATATAATCGATCCATCTTCTCCATTCCACAATATATCTCTGTTGCGATTGTTCTTTCAAATATGCTGAAATCTTTGCCATTTCCGCCAGGTTTGAAACTTTCAAAGTCCACTCTTCTATAGTAGGCAGTTCCTCCTTCTTCCAATATTGCGCTACTAAAAGTCTTGCTGCCGTAATTAAATTCAACATCAATTTAGTATCTATGACAGTACAATCTGTAATAATACCCAACAGAAATAACTGTGGAGAAAACCTTATCTTTTTCTTAAATATCTTCTGCATATTCCACCAAATTTTAATCCAAAAAGCTTTAACATTTTTACAAGTCCACCATGTATGATAATACGTTGCATCATCACAACCACACCTCCAACATTTATGCTGACAATTCGGATACATACTTGCTAATTTTTTAGGATCTAAATGCCATCTATAAAACATTTTATAAAAATTCTCTTTTAAATTTTGAGCCTGTGTAAATTTTATATTTCTAACCCATATCTTTTCCCAGGTATCCATTGTTATAACCTTCTGAAAATTCTGGGCCCATTTTATCATACAATCTTTAACAAGTTCCATTTCTGAGTCTATTTCTATCAATGCATTACATATCCTTCTTATATGTGCTTGACCTTGATCTCTAATTTGTCTTACCAAATTTTCATCAGTTATCAAAATACCAACTTTCTGATCTTCCTTCCATCTATCTTGTAACCACCCATACTGAAACCAAGTTTCTACTATTTTCCCTTCTTTTAAAATATTATATGGCTTTAATTGCCATACATTCCTTTCCATCCTAACAATTTCTTTATATGTAGTCACATCGTGTTTAAATCCCACATTTACATTTTCTATTGTATGTTTGCATTGCCCAAATTGGTATTTTATAATTTAACTTATATCGATATTTTTTCCAAACCCGCAACAGAGCATACCTTAATATATGTGTCTTAAAAACATTATCCACCTTCTTGTCATACAATAAATAGGCATGCCAACCAGATAACAAATCACAACCCTCAATATTCAATAATCTCCTTTGAGTTAAATTAAACCAATCACTAATTAATGATAAAGCAGCAGGCTCATAATAAATTGGGCATTTTAAGACCACCTCTTTCACGTACATCTTGCATTATCTTAAATTTTACTCTTGGTCTTTTCCCTGCCCAAACAAATTTATTAATACCTTTCTGCCATTCCTCCAAGTTTGAATCTTTTTTAAGTATAGGTATCATTTGAAACAAAAATAAAAATTTTGGCAAAACATTCATTTTCACTGCTGCAATTCTTCCCAATAAAGACAAATGTAATTTTTTCCAACTATCTAACTCTTTTTGTATTTTTAACCATAACGGTTCATAATTATTTTTATATAATTTCACATTTGAAGCTGAAAGATATACCCCCAAATATTTAGTTTCTTTAACTATTTCAAATCCAGTTAGTTCTTCTAAAACCTTTTGTTCTGTAGTCATATTTTTAGACAATATTTTAGTTTTTTGCATATTTATCTTAAATCCAGAAACTTTTCCATATAACAATATTATCTCCATTAAATCTACAACTAAGTCGGTTGACTTAATGTAATAACCAAGTCATCCGCAAACGCTCTCAATCTATAATCTTGATCTCTTATTTTAATTCCCTTAATTTTATTTGAGTCTCGTATCTTAATCAATAATATTTCCAATGTTAAAATAAACAACAAAGGTGACAACGGACACCCTTGTCTTGTACCCTTTTCAATATTACATGCTTCTGTCAAACTACCATTGATTATTATTTGAGCTGTTTGCTTCTGATATATTGCCCTAGTAAGTTGTAAAAAGTTATCCCCAAATTCCATTTTCTCCAGTACCTTAAATAAAAATTGCCAGTCCAATTGATCAAAAGCTTTTTCAGCATCCAAAAAAATCAGCAATGCAGAGATCTGGTTATTTCTTTCCAAAAATTCCAAAAATCTACAATCACATTATTTTTCATTTGTCTACCACTTATAAATCCTGTTTGGTCACTATGAATCATTTGCTGCATTACCTTCATTAATCTGTTTGCTAAAATTTTTTGCAAATATCTTGTAATCAGTATTTAAGAGCGATATTGGCCTATAATTTTTGGTTTGGGTAAGATCTTGATCTTCCTTCGGAATCAGCAATATAAAAACTGTTTTCCACTATGGAGACACTTCTCCAGATTGGATTGTTCTAAATAATTCTTTTAAAGGCTCTACCATTTCTAACTGTAAATCTTTATAATAAATGTCAGTCAAGCCATCTGTTCCTGGTGCTTTCCCCACCTTTAATTGTTTAATTGCTAAAATAATTTCTTCAGCATTTATCCCTTCCCTTTGCTCTTGTGTAAGAACAGGGATATTCACTTCTTGTAAATATCTATCTATATCTATACCTTGAATCTTATCCCTAGCATATAACTTAGAATAGAATTCAACAAAAGCCTTTTTAATAAGATTTTGCTGAAACACCTCTTTTCCCTTATATTCTATTCTATCTATGTTACGTGACCTTTGTTTCTTCCTTAACAAATAAGCTAGCCACCTACCCGGCTTATTAGCATTACAAAAAGTATTATGTTTAACATACCGTAGGTTGGTTGCCACTTGATCTGCGATCAACATATTAAACTGACCTCTTAACAAAGTAATTGCTTCTTTGATCCTCTTGTCAGATGGATTCAAAATTAGAGCCTTCTCTTTCCTCTTAATTTCCTCCTCTAACTCTTTTCACTTATATTCCAATTTACGCCTATGTTTATTATTCAAATATATTAACACTCCTCTCATATAAGCTTTACTTGCATCCCAAACTATTTCAAACTTATGCATATTTGTATTAAAAAATTCTTTCATCTGTTATTTACATTCATCCACATTTCTTGATATCTAAACAGATTTTCATTCAATCTCCAAGACCTCCTATTCTCCACTCTCTTTATCCAGTTCCAAGGATAGAGTTCTTGGACATATCTTAATCTTCTTGATCCTAGAAAAAAATCATTAGTAGTTAACAACAACAACTTTATTGATTAGCCCTTGGGCCATATCAAAGTGCAAAGTTCCAGCAACAAACCATCACCAAAACTTGATAAAAGCAATCCAAAATGGAATTTGATAAAATACGATTTAAAATGGAATTAAAATAAAATACGATTTAAGATGAAATAGTAATAAAATACAAATTTAAGATATAGATAAAATATGATAACATTATATTTCGGAGTCGCCCTTACAATCTACCCCAATCAGTCCCACATATGCAGATCTTAACCAGATCATTTTGTTTAAATACTGTGCTACGTTGAATGTTATTTTCAAGTTCTGGCCGGACATAAGATACGTTATTTTGATATGGGGATCCCAATGGGTCATTTGTTTGGTATATAGACCAAGATACCTGTCTCTCACAGACAACAGTCAAATAGGATGTGAGCCAGGTCCTCTACCTATGCCGCTCTGCAAATGCAGAGACGCTCATTGTACAGTATAGCATGAAATCTCCCTTATCTGACCATTGTGTCAAGCTGTTCGAATCTCACTCTCGTAAATATCTCCCTAAGATGTTTTGGGAGTTGTAACTTTAAATAACTGTCCACTTGAAAAGTACATTTGTATTTACTCAGCCATTTCAAGTTACCCACCTTACTAAGGATAGCTATATCAGTTTGTGCTTCTATATCCTTAATTCTTTGGGCAACTCTTTTTTTAGAATGTTCTCCTGTTACGCAAGAAACAGGAAGGCCACAGCTTCTTACAAAATTTGTTACTTTGGTGATCCAGGAGATTTGTGGTTGTAGTTTTATTTGCTCTAGTAGGCATAATTTGGGGAGTCTATCAGTCTCCATTTCATTAACTTTGCACCAGTAGTTATAAGCTCTAATTTTAGATAATGCCTGAATTGTATGAATTCCCAATTCAGCTCTAAATGCTGCAGCAGATGTTCTTGGATCTACACCCAAAATACATCTCAGATGCTGGGACTGTGTTTGTTCTAAAACTGTGGTTGAGTAAAGACCCCAAATTTCTGCTCCATACAAGAGCATTGTATGCTCTTAGTCTTATAAACCTTGAGTAATGGAGCTAGGGACCCTGGGTAACTATGGTTCTTTAGTTTGAGCAATAAATTTAAACGGGCTTTTGCTCTAAATGTACTTCGTTGATGATGGCAGGCCCAAGATCCAGTCTTGAAAAAATATACTCGCAAATATACAAAGGTATTAACCTGCTCAATTGGTTCACCATCTAATTGCCACTTATGTCTCTGATGGTTTCTTCCAAACACCACTATTTTCGATTTGGATTTGCTAATAATTAGGGAGTTATCCTGGCAATAAGAGCTGAATCTTCTTAATAGCCTACGTAATCCTACTTGTGAGTATGATAATAAAATCATATCATCAACATAAAGCAAGCTGTTACAGTAAGTATTTAGGATCATCAGCATGTGTACCATGGTATCCTTCATTAACCCTGGCAAGTCATTGATGTATAAATTAAATAATAATGGGGCCAGGATACACCCTTGCCTTATCCCTTTATTTATGTGAATCCTGTTAGTCAGGGCCCCATTAACCCCATACCACACCCTCAAACAGGTACTTGTGTAAAGGGCTTTAATCAAAGCCAGGAGTCTGGGTTCTATTTTAAGAGATGTCAATTTACTCCATAGTACTTCTCTATTTACCATATCAAATGCTGCTGTAAGGTCTATAAAAGCAGCAAACAGGAGTCTGTTTGGCAATTAGATGGTTCAAGATAAAGCAGTTATCAATAGTAGATCTGTTTTGTCTAAAACCTGCTTGTTCTTCTGTGAGGATGCTGTTTTCCACTACCCAGATTTCAATTCTGTTCAAAAGGTACCTAGCATATATTTTTGCTACAATGTCAATCAGGCTGATGGGCCTATAATTACTAGGATCCTTTTTATTCCCTTTTTTGTATATGGGGACAACTATTGCCATCTTCCACCCATCTGGTATATGGCAGGTGTTATTTATGTGTGTAAAAAGACCTGCTAATACAGGGCCCCACCAGTTGGGAAATTTCTTAAATAATTCTGCTGGTAAAAAAATCCTCGCCTGGGGCTTTATTGCTCTTTAAGCTTTTAATGATGGACTGTATCTCCTTTTCTGAGACTGGTGGCCAAGGGGAGAGAGTTCTAGGATTTACCAAACCACTGTTTAAAAATAATTTCTTTACCGGTTTGGTGGGGGCAAACAAGCACTGATAATAATTGTCCCAGTCCGCGGCAGAGATTGGTATGTCAAAGGCAAATTTCCGTTCCTTCAGGATACCTGCTACAGAGTGCCAAAATAATACTGAATTATGACTTTTGGCAGCCAACTCAAGTTCTGACCAGATTGAAATGGCAAAAAGTTTTTTCTTTAATGCTATAGTTTTTTTTATATTCCCTTCTTTTGTGCAGCATCTTAGCTTGTATATGGGCAGTATACAAGCTCATTAGTAGTTAATACAAAGTCAATCCTGGAAAAGGATTGATGTCTATCAGAAAAAAAGATGAAATCTTTTTCTTCCAAATTGCTTTCTCTCCAAACATCTCTCAATTCCAAGTCATCTTTCATCTCAAAAAAAGATTTAGGCAATCTAGCATGATTTGGTGTGCTTTTGAAAAGTCCTTTTTTGTCTTTCTGTGTGTCCAGAACTCCATTCCAATCTCCCATCAAAATACACAATTTGTAATCCCATTGAATTATTTTACTGTGTAAAAGTTTATAATATTCTCCTTGCTGTTGACTAGGAGCATATAATCCAATCAAAAGTACTTTTTTGCCTTCTATTAAAAGTTCAATTATAATATATCTTCCTTGTTTATCTGTTTCAATTAAATTAGCTGTTAAATTCTTCACGTAAATAACTACTCCATTTTTCTTATCTGGAGCAGACGCACTAAACCAATCAACCCGATTATCAGATATTTTTGATCAGATGCACGAATATGCGTTTCCTGTAAACAAATAACATCATTTTTAAATTGTTTCAAATACTGAAATACTTTCTTTCTCTTGTGCGGGGAGTTTAATCCATTAACATTCCAGGTTAGAAACTTTGTCGCCATCTTTTGTGACCTGAAGCTTTTGGAGCGCCTCTTGCAAAACCACATGCACCTGCCTCTTCGGTCTCGCTCCTCCCACTGCTTCACTATAAGTAGATTCTTGAGATATGATTGTAGCTTTCTCAATAATTGCAACCTGTGTCATTCTTTGTTCTTTAACCTCTTCTGACGACATCTGGGGCTGCTCAACTTCTAAAATTTGCTGAGATTCTTTAACCATCTGTGAGATAACTTCTTCATCTCCTTGTTTACTCTCCATTTGAGTCTGACACTCTCCTTCTTCCTTCCTTCCTTCCTTTGAATTCTGAAGATGGCGGAGAACCTGCCTTCAATATGTTAGAATAAAAATCTCGTGCCTTCAAAACTGTATTAAGATGATATCTCGTGCCAGCATAATTCACCACCAAGCCTGCTGGTATCTCCCATCTAAACTGAAGCTGCCGTTTCTTTAATTCATCTTCCAAAAAAGCAAATTCTTTTCTTTTCCTTAAAATTCTTGGTGGAATCCCTTTCAAAATTAAAACTTCTTGCTCAGCAACTTTAAATCTATTATTATAAAAAGCTTGGATAATCACATTTCTGATCGATATCTTTGTAAAGTTGACCACCACATCTCTAGGTAATTTTCTTTGTCTGACAATCCAAGAGTTAACATGAAATATTTTGTCTATATCCCCCATAATATCTTCCACTTGACACTCCAAGATCAGTTCAAGGGCTTGTGCCAATAACTCTTTCAAATTTTCCTTTCAATCCTCTAATCCTCAAAGCAAACTCCATATCTCTATATTGTATCATAACTACATCATCATCAATCTTTTCCATCTTATTTTCAGCCATCTTAACACCCAGTTAATTTTCATTGCACACTTTCACTTTCCACACCACTTGCAACTTTTTCTTTCAAAGTAAACCAGAGTTAAAGTTCAAATACTTGCTGTTTCAATATTCTCCTGCACAGCTCTGCCTGCATCCAAGTAATCCAAAGTTAATTGTTGATTGCAGGGATGGTTGCATCGGCCTGCTCCTCTCCAAAGCCTTGGAGCAGAGGAGTCCCCGAGTCCGGAGCAAATTCAGGCTTCGGGGGGGCTCTCACCCTTCAACCCCCAAAATTTAAACTCTGGGGGTTTAAGGGAGCTTTACCCCTACCCCAAGGAAAGGGTTTCTGAACCGCAAAAAAGCTGATCATCGCTGTTTTAGTGGTTCCAACGGAAAAGTGGGGCTGACGGCCGAAACGGCCACCATTGACAGAGCCTTGCCACCCGGAAGTCCCCCTAACAGCTTTTCTATCCCTCCAACATCCTCTATTCCATCTGCTGTCATAGATTTGCAAGGTAACCTGGTTGGTCTGTAAACTGAGTTTATAAAGGTCACCTCTAGAACTATTTGAATGAGTGTTGTTTTCTTTGTGGATATTCTTTCCTCTCTCATTTATAGAAGGGAGAGAGGGGTCTATTCTAGTTTCCATTTCTGCATTAGCCATCCCATATCTATCATTATGTGTTCTCCTGGGTCCTTCTACAATGTTTGTTTGACTGCTGATAAACTTTGCAAAACACTCTTTTAAGCAGTCAACCTTTTTTGTGACAATTGATAAAAGTTCATAGATTGAATTTACAGTTTGAGCTGTGAGCTGTCTGTTTCATTCTCCCTTACTAAGTTTGTTACTATCCCATCCTGTGAAGGAAAAGCGGATGCTGAATTACAGGGGGGGAGCTATTTTCTGTGAGAAGAAACAGAAATTCTGTATGCTGTTCACTTTCAAATTCAGTATGTAAATCCCATTCCAATGAGTCACATACAGGTGAGTTACTTACTGGAGCAGGCTGTCTATTTACAGTGAAATCTTTCATTTTCTGCTGCTTCAGTGGCTTGGAAGAACTCGTTCACTGAGCGAACACGGTGTCTCTTTCTCCTTTTCCCCATTCTTGGTAATCCTGTCTTGTAGAGTTGTTAAAATGTAGGTAAAACAATGGTAGCCTCTCCAGTATATATCCATGTAAAAAGTCTTTGACTATTATAAAAAGTCAAACAAGGGTTAAAACAGGTTTAAAAATAAGTTTAAAACTAGGTTTAAAAAGTAAAAATGGGTTTAAATAAGGTTAAAAAAGGTTAAAAAGGGGTAGGTTAAAAATACAATGTTAAAGGAGTTTAAAAAGTTACAATAAAAATAAATAAATTCAAAACAGGCTGATCTACAGACTCTTATTAAGGACATACTGTACTCCAGCTACAAGAAGCTGAAGGAAGAATTGAGCTAGGGCTACAAACATTTTAATAATAATAATAATAATAATAATAATAATAATAATTTTATTTATATACCGCCCTTCTCCCGAAGGACTCAGGGCAGTGAACAGGGCAAGAATAAAAAATACAAACTTACAAAAGATTAAAAAAAGAATTAAATATATGCCCACTAAAAACAGTAAATACAAATATTAAAATAACAATAAAAAACCCCACCAATCCCCCATCAGGCCAGGCCAGCTTGTTCAAATAAGAATGTCTTTAGATCGCGACAGAAGGAGCGAAGATCGGGCGCCATTCGGAGCTCAACCGGTAACTGATTCCATAGCTCAGGGGCGCCCACAGAGAAGGCCCTGGGGGCCACCAATCGACATTCTCTGATCGGTGGCACCCTGAGGAGGCCCTCTCTGTGGGAGCGCACAGGGCGAAGGGAAGTTGATGCTGGCAGCAGGTGTTCCCTAAGGTACTCTGGACCCCTGCCATGTAGGGCCTTAAACACCATTACTAGTACCTTGAATCTCACCCGGAAGACAACTGGCAACCAATGCAGCTCACGGAGCAGAGGTGTGACATGGGAGTATCGGGAGACTCCCAACACAACTCTCGCGGCTGCATTCTGTACCAGTTGGAGCCTCCGGGTGGTCCTCAAGGGCAGCCCCATGTAGAGAGCGTTGCAGTAGTCTAGACGAGAGGTCACAAGTGCGTGAGTGACCGTGCATAAGTCATCCCGGCTTAGATAGGGCCGTAACTGGCGCACCAGGCGAACCTGGGCGAAAGCCCCCCTAGTCACAGCCACTATGTGATCTTCCAAAGTGAGCCATGAATCTAGGAGGACTCCCACATTGCGAGCCCTATCTACGGGGGGTAATAGTTCACCCCCCATAGAGAGAGATGGAATATCCGGAATAACCCGGGATGCAGGTATGCAAAGCCACTCAGTCTTGTCGGGGTTGAGTTGAAGTCTGTTCCTCCCCATCCAGACCCGAACTGCCTCCAGGCAACAGGACATCATGTTGAGGGCATCACTGGGGTGGTTTGGGGTCGAAATGAAAAGCTGGGTATCATCAGCATACTGATGATACCCAACTCCAAAGCCACGAATGATCTCACCCAGCGGTTTCATATAGATGTTGAACAGGAGAGGCGAGAGGACCGACCCCTGAGGAACTCCACAAACGAGAGACCTCGAGGTCGACCTCTGCCCCCCTGTCAACACCGACTGCGAACGTCCCAGGAGATAGGAGGGGAACCACTGCAAAACCGTGCCTCCCACTCCCAATCCCCTGAGACGCCGCAGCAAGATACCATGGTTGATGGTATCGAAAGCCGCTGAGAGGTCTAATAGGACTAGGACAGAGGAATATCCCCTGTCCCGAGCCCTCCAGAGATCATTCACCAGCGCGACCAATGCCGTCTCCATGCTGTACCGATTGGTACGGGTCTAGATAATCCGATTCATCCAGG
Source organism: Vipera ursinii (assembly GCF_947247035.1). NCBI lineage: Eukaryota > Metazoa > Chordata > Lepidosauria > Squamata > Viperidae > Vipera > Vipera ursinii. The sequence continues at coordinate 185,732,392 of NC_139512.1, forward strand.
ACCAGAGGGAGCTGATGCGCCACCACACTCTCAACAACCTTCGCAAGAAAGCGAAGGTTGGAGACCGGACGAAAGTTGTTCAACACAGCTGGGTCCAAGGCAGGCTTCTTGAGGAGAGGCCTCACCACCGCCTCTTTCAAGACAGCGGGGAAACTACACTCACTTAAAGAAGCCGATATAACTGCCTGGAACCAGCTTCGTGTCCTCTCCTGGGCTGCATAAACCAGCCAGGAAGGGCACGGGTCCAATAAACATGTGGTGGAGCTCAGCCTCCCCATAATCCTGTCCACTTCCTCCGGAGTCACAGAATCGAACTCCTCCCAGGTAATATCGACAAGACCGCCCGTGTCCTGATCGTCAGACTCTGCCCAGTCAGAGTCCAGACCGGTCCGAATCCGAGCGATTTTGTCCGACAGATGTTGGTTAAACTCCTCGGCACGACCCTGCAAGGGTTCCTCCCTCACCTCTTGATTAAGGAGGGAGCGAGTCACCCTAAACAGGGCGGCCGGGCAGTTATCTGCAGATGCGATAATGGTAGCAAAGTGATTAGACCTCGCCACCCTTATCGCAGCGAGATAAGACCTAATATAGGCTCTTAGTCGCAATCGGTCGGATTCGGATCGGCTGGATCTCCAACCACTCTCTAGGCCCCGTCTCCAACGCTTCATCTCCCGGAGCTCCGTGGAAAACCATGGAGTTCGACGGGATCTGCATCGGGTCAGGGGCCGCAAGGGTACAACTCGGTCCAGTTGTGGCTGCCCTTTCCCAGGCTTCCACTAAGGCATCCACCAAGTTGTGAGCGAAGGAGGCAGGTGGGGACCCCAGCGCTGCCTGGAACCTCTCAGGGTCCATTAAGCGTCTGGGGCGGTACCATCTAATTGGTTCCAAACGCCCACAGTGGGGAGTGGCAAAACGGAAGACCAGCTGCAGGAGATGATGATCGGTCCATGACAGGGGCGTAACAATTGGGGAGCCCCCACCAAGATCATCTAACCACCGTCCAGATAGGAAAATCAGGTCAAGGGTGTGGCCTACCACATGAGTCGGTCCAGAAATTACTTGCGTCAGGTCCATGGCCGTCATGGAAGCCATGAACTCCCAAGCTAACTCAGATGATCCTCCCAGGGATGGTAGATTGAAGTCCCCCAAAACTATAAGTTTCGGGAACTCAATCACCAACCCAGAGAGGATATCGAGAAGCTCAGGCAGGGCTGCTGCTGCATGACTAGGTGAAAGGTACACCAGCAGCAAGCCCAACTGCGCACCAGGGCCGCATCTCAGGAAGAGAGACTCACACCCGACTATCTCGGGAACGGTGGCCTCCCGCGGACACAAGGTCTCCCTCATAACAACAGCCACTCCCTCACCCCTACCTTGAGCCCAAGGCCGGTGTAGCACCCGGAAACCTGGTCGGCAAAGATCAACCAGAGGAATACTGCCCTCTGGGCCCAACCAAGTCTCTGTGATGCAAGCCAGGTCCGCCTGCTCACCCTCGACCAGGTCATGGATGAGAGGAGCTTTATTAGCAACAGACCTGGCATTCAGGTACACCAGCCGGAGCTCAGGGGGCTGCACATCCTCGCTCCTGGGACCTCGGGGCGGAGACAGAGGGTCAGAGTGCCTCACCGCTTGCAAGCAGTGGAGAGGCCTTCCCTGAGATTGATACGGCCCTCTGTTCCTACACCTGCTGCCATTCCCTAATGTCGTGGGAATAGGTAGTCCCACGACCTGCCCTGGAGCCCCGGAGGTAACTGCCCCCCGCTCCTCCCCCCGCGATCAATCCTGGACCTGGCCTGAACAGTGGTTGTTGGACTGCCCCCCATGTCCAAACAACCAAAAGAAATTCCCTCCCCCCTCCCTAACCCCCCAAAAAATTTAGATAAGAAACTAACCAGGGGCCTCTTATTAGATTTATGTCAGAGGCCCCTACCCGTGCCCAGCCATCTCTCAGGGTCCCAACAAGCGGGCCCTTCATCGAGATTATAAGGCGGGTTGCACCCAGGAAGGGGGAGCACCCCTGAGGGCAAACAAGTCCGTGAAAGTATACCGGAAACAAGGCATAAGGAGCAAATCCAGGTGAGAGGCAGTCCATAGTTAATAAAGAGGGTCCAAACAGAGGATAAATGGGTGTCCAGACCCTCCACCCAGCTTCACTGCCACTCAGCTGGGTGAACCCCCAGGACAGGCCGACCACCGTCCTCTCACGACGGTCACGGAGCCTGTTCCCGGGGGGTGGTCTGGAACACACACTCTGGGTATAGCATGCCCCATAGAGCTCTCACCTCTAGGGGCAGCAGGTGTAAGTTCAAGCCACCCTCTCACGGTGGCTAATACCCAGAGTCCTCTGAGTCCTTTGGGGATGATGTGTAGGCAATAGGCATAGTTTGTAAAGGCAAGAATATAATAAGCCATGATAGTCCACTCTGCTAATAACCAGGTCCTCCGCCACTCCACCACTCCAGGGGATTGTTCCTGGCCACAGCTCCATGGGCCCCCAGTTCTACAGTAATTGGGGCCTTCCAGAGCGTGGTCTGCAGAGTCTAACTCCTCCAGGCTTGCTAGTTTCCTCCAGGCCCCGTCGGGATCCAACGGCACCAACCAGTTCACAATAGGTGGCTCAAAGAGCACGGGTCTTTCAGGCTCCTCCGGAGCAACCAGAGTCCGCTGGGCTCCACTGGGCTCCACCGGGGTTAACCGGCTAACCCAGGATCCTTCGGGGCCACCAGAAACACTGAAGGTGCCTGGCCGTCTGGGGTAAGCAGAGCAATCAGGGGACAAAAACAGGTTAACAGCCATGCCACTGCAGAGCTACCGAGGCTGCTGCTGTTGCCAAAAACACCGCTGCAAACACCGTCTCCGCCACTTTTGTTGCCGAAACACCGCCGGAGCCGAGAACAATCTAGAAACGCAGCCGCCACCGGAGGAAAACGGGCCGAAAAGGCCCAGGCGTCAGCGGCGCAAGCGGCCTGAAAAATGGCCCAAAAAGCAGCGAACGATGTCAGAAATGGCCTAAAACGGCCCGAGAACAACGCCGCCGCCGCCACCGTCAAAATGGTCCGAAAGTGCTGTCGCCGTCGCAGTCGAGAGCGGACCGAAACGACCACCAAGACGGCCTGAAACAGCCCGAGAACGCCTCCGCTGACACCGCAGTCGGGAACCACCTAAAGACGCTGGTGCTGCCGCCGCCGAAAACGCTGCCGCCGCCACCGCCGAAAACACCAAAAACGCCGCCAAAAATGGCCCGGAGGACGGCCCGAAGCGGCAGGAAGACGCCGCAAACGACGAGCCCGGCAAACCAGCACAACCAGCAGACCCTTGTCGGTTTTAAATCCTTGGTTAGTAGTTAAAGTTTTTGCTGCAGTTTTTCAAGCAATTAGTACAATTTATTTTATGTATTTCAAATGTCAATTCCTGCAATTTTCAAAATTTATGCTAAAAGTATTTTAAAAAACTGAAATATTTTTATTTTATATGTGATTCTGCTATTTGGAAGCTCAGAAAAATCAGCATGGAATATATTCTTCTTGCATTAGTCCTTCAAGTACTATATTTACTACAATAAGTTATTCTCTTCTAATTGAACATGTTCACTTACAATAGATGGTAATAAAACTATGCTCATTATTAGTACACATATAAATAAGTAAATATATGACAATTTAACAGCAGTCAGATCCTTTGGAGAATCCTCTTTTCAGTTATGCATCTTAATCCCATTTTATCCAGGACAACCGGGCTGTCAGATCTGCTGAGAGAAAGGAGAAAATAATAAACCTTTAAAAAATCACAATGACACAAAAGTGTTTCAGGAAATATTAACAAATCAGATCAAATTCCTCAAAAGCCAGTTCATTAATCTCATTGCTCTTGAGAAACTTAGTGCTAAAATATCAACAAAAGTACTCATTTGAGGAAATATAGCATTTAATTTCTAAAATTCTTATATCAAGTTTTGAAGCACATTTTTTTCTGTGGCAACAGTTATTGTTTCTCAGCTTGCCAATGAACTCAGGAGGAAGGGAATCAGATTGGAATGCAAACTTCAAAGATTAAGGAAGTAGTAGACCATGGGAATCAAGGACAGTTACCAAGTGTCTGGCCAGACCAGAGATACTTTCTCATAACAATATTGCTGCATCTGACCTGATCCAGAGGGAGGAGAGACAATTCTATGCTGTCACTATGTAGGGCTTGAGTGGGGTTTTGCCAGAGCTAGTTTTGCTTTCATAAGTGTTGAAATGATGTAGAATAGAATAGAGGTGGAAGGGACTTTGTAGGTCTTCTAGTCCAGCCCCCTGTTCAAGCAGTATAACCTATACCATTTCAGCAAGTTTCTGTCTAGTGACTCTAGTCTCTTCTTAAAAACCTACAGTGATGGGGCGCCCACGATTTCTGAATGCAAACTGTTCAAGTAATTAATTGCCCTCACTGTTAGGAAGTTTGTCCTTAATTCCGGGTTGCTTCTCTCTTTGGTCAGTTTCAACCATTGTTTCTTGTCCTGCTCTCTAGTGCTTTGGAGAATAATTTGACCCTCTTTTCTTTGTGGCAGCCCCTCAAATACTGGAATACTGCTGGGACTTCCAGTTTGCATCGTGATACTGCAGCCAAGGGAAAATGGAGCTCTTCTCCCCATAACTGATTTCACCCTGCCAGGGCTCTAAAGTCACCCCAGAGAGGCGATGAAGAAGGAGGGCACTCTCATCACTGAGAGATGGTGGTAATTTCATTGAGGGCCGCATCAGCATTGTGGTTGCCCTCAGGGGGCCGGGTGGGTATGGCCAGGGTGGGCGTGGCCTACTAGGTGGGCGTGGCTAGAGTATGGCCTACTGGGTGGGCATGGCCAGCTCTACATTGTTCGCATCAAGGGTGCCTATGGGGGCCTGGGCAGGAGTGGGACAGATCTGAGGGTCTCTGGCAGAAGGAGGGTCTCTGGGCCAGGGCCAAGGCAGTGGGGACCGTTCCCTCACTGTTTCCAGGATGGCTTTGCGGGCCACATGAAACCACTTCGTGGGCCGGATTCGGCCCCTGGGCCTTGTGTTTGACATGTCTGGAATAGATTATAGCACTATAGTTGTTATGGCTGAGTGAACTTGGCAGAACGCCCAGACTTAGATTGAGCTTCTTCAATGTTTGATGACTCTTGGTTCAACGGAGAGCAGCTGGCAATGGAGAAAAACACCTTGGGGTATTCTGGCAATGGAGAAAAATACTTTGGGCTATTTTCTATAGGGTGGGAGCTATAATTGTTCTAAAACCTGCTGACCTTCCTGGATTAAAAATATTCTGAAGTCTGACTTTTAATTTTAAGAACTATTTGGAGTGAAAGAAAAATTTGATTGTTGGCTACTTTTGTCTGGGAGAGACTTATGGACTGTTTTTAAGGGTGGTTGAACATTTTGGATTGCAGACATCAGTTCACTGATAATTTTTAAATTCCTTAACAGAAGAACTGTTACAAAATATTACCTTTAGTGGTGGGCCTATATTTTGGGACCTATTAGCTTATAAAAGTTACATGTAAAGACTACAAGAACTTTATGAGATATTGCTGTATTGATTTTAAGATTGGTTGTGTCAGTTAAGACCTATACTTGGGGAATACAATAGTATATCTGGATGGAATTAACAAAATGGGAGTTTCATACCTAGCTAAAAATGTGAAAAAAAACCCATCCCAAATATCTTCCTCTGAAACCCCCAGCCTGGCATATCAGGGAACTCTAAGAGTGACACTCCAACAAGAAAAAGCCAATATTTTTCAGAAGGAAATGTGGTCTATGCTGCAATCAATTTAAGAGGCAATTATTTCACATAAAGAAGACTCATCTCACATAAAGAAGACTCAAGAAGAAATTATGATGAGACTAAAAAGACATTTGACAATATAAATGAGCAAGTCTTTAACTTAAACCTACAATTAGTAAACCCTCAGAAAATGATTATAAAGAATAAACAAGCAAGTCAGAAAACAGAAGACAAATCAGAGGAAATTGATCCAGAGATGATCAATTTATAAAGGAAGGAAATTACAGACGGACATACAAATATAAATCTGGAAGACTTAACTATAATACCAGAAATGGAAAAGATATCCTATTTCTTAAAACCTCAAAATATATCTGAGGATAAGGAAGAAGATCTTACTGAATGAATTATAGAACTGTTAGGTGAAATATTAGAAATTGGAAAACAAGAAATGAAAAGAGAAACTGAAAGAGAAGGAAAGTGGGAGGTGTTTAATGAATATAAATGGGTTGAACTCCCCCTCAAAAATACTCTTCCCAAATTGTCTTTCCTATTTCAGACAATATCCATAAAAATAGAAGAAGAATCCTTTGGTGACTTAAATACATTGACTTGGAAAGTTATTTGGCTAAGGAAGAAAGCCAGAGTTAGACTAAAGAAAATAGAAGATCTGACTTATCAGATGGGACACCATATGAATAAACCTGTGTTCAAATATGGCTAAAAGAACAGATAACCTAAGACTTCTGGATTTGTGCCTGTAGTGCATGGCCGCACAAGAGAGGACCTCTGCTCCACACGGCTAGTTTCATCCTGCAAGGGGGACCCTAGATGGGTCCGAAGTCACCCCAAAGTGGTGACTATGAAAGAGGGGTTCCCTGTTGATCATAAAGTGATGTAAATCCCTTCATTTGATCCAGGGAAAGCCCTCTGAACCTGACAGGAGAAAGGCTAGCGTGAGACCAGTGTTTAACCCAAGCTACTTGCAGCCAAAGTCCCAGAGCATGAACCTTAACATTGGTGAACAACGGGCTTAGAATTGATGAGAGTACTGATCTTCTTTCTTCTATCTACTAATTGAATCCTTAAAAAACATCCCCAAAGGAAGAAAACCTCCAGAAGTGAAGGGAGGGGACTATATCCCCATTCCCTTACAGACAGAAGCAGCGCATTAATATTAAAGGAGGAAAGAGATATATTAAAATTTGATTTAAATACTACAGTCTGGACAAATCTAGGAACTAAACAACTGTCAAGATTATACACTAAAGAATTTTGATGGAATTATAAATATATATAAAAATAACATTTTTATTAGCAAAGCTTATATGAGAGGGGTGTTAATATATATGAATAATAAATACAGACGTAATATGGAAATTAGGAGGAAAGAACTGGAGAATGAAATTAGGGAAAAAGAAAAGGCCCTAATTTTGAATCCATCGGATGTGAAGATTAAAGAGGTTATTAACTTGTTAAGAGGACAATTCGATAAGTTGATGGCTGATCAGGTGGCAACTAACTTACGGTTTGCTAGGCATAACACTTTTTGCAATGCCAATAAACCAGGTAGGTGGCAAGCTTACAGGTTAAGGAAAAAACAAAGGGACTCTAACATAGATAAAATTGAATACAAAGGAAAGGTTGTGTTTCAACAGGATCTTATCAAGGAAGCCTTTGTGGATTTTTATTCTAAACTATATGTTAAGGAGAAGATTAATGAAACAGATATTGATGTATATTTGAAGAATGCTAGCATCCCGGTTCTTACACAGGAACAAAAGAAGGAGATTAATCAATTGATAACAGAAGAAGAAATTTTTATAGCAATTAAGGAATTGAAGTTGGATAAAGCGCCAGGTACGGATGGTCTGACTGCGGTCTACTACAAACATCTACAATTGGAGCTGATAAAGCCATTAAGGGAATTGTTTCAGACAATTCAGAAGGGGGGAAAGGTGCCTCCGTCTTGGAGAACTGCTTTTATTTCTTTGATTCCGAAGGAAGATCAAGATGCTACTCAAGTAAAAAACTACAGACCAATATCACTTTTAAATACAGACTACAAGATATTTGCTAAGGTATTAGCTAATAGATTGATGAGGGTTTTGCAACAGATGATTCATGGGGATCAAACCAGGTTTATTAGTGGTAGACAAATGAAAAATAATGTGAGGCATATAGTTGATGTGGTGGAGTTTTTGGAAAGGAACAACCAGATCCCTGCGGCGCTAATTTTCCTAGATGCTGAAAAAGCTTTTGATCAATTGAATTGGCAATTTTTGATGAAAGTTTTAGATAAAATGAATTTTGGGGATAAATTTTTACAACCAATTAGAGCATTATATCAAAAACAAACTGCCCGAATAATAGTTAACAATAGTCTGACTGAAGTATGCAATATTGAGAAGGGCACAAGACAAGGGTGTCCGTTATCACCTTTATTATTTGTTTTAACATTGGAGATATTATTGATAAAAATACGGAATTCGGAAAAAATTAAGGGTATTCAAATTAGAGATCAGGATTATAGATTGAGGGCATTTGCAGACGATCTGGTTGTTACGGTGACTCAGCCAGAAAGCTCTGTTGTGGACCTGATGGAGATAATAATGCAATATGGGAAGGTTTCTGGATTTAAGGTTAATGTACAAAAAACAAAAATTTTGGCCAAAAATATGACAATACCGCAAAAGGCCCTTTTAGAAGGATTAACTGGATTTGGGATTGTTAAAAGGGTTAAATATTTGGGGGTGTATCTGTCACTCTCAAATGCAAAGTTATATAAAAATAATTATGAAAAGTTATGGGGAAAAATTCAAAAAGAATTGGAGAGTTGGGAAAAATTGCAATTGTCTTTACTGGGAAGAATTGCAGCAGTGAAAATGAATGTCCTGCCTAAATTTTTATTTTTATTCCAAATGATACCGATTCTTAAAAAAGATTCTAATTTAGAAGAATGGCAACGGGGTATCAATAAATTTGTGTGGGCAGGGAAAAGGCCACGAATTAAACTTAAGATTATGCAGGATACTCGTGAAAGAGGTGGTCTTAAAATGCCTAATCTTAAATTATATTATGAAGCTGCTGCATTGTCAGGAATAAGTGATTGGATTAATTTGACACAAGAGAGATTATTAAATCTTGAGGGCCACGACTTGTTGTTTGGCTGGCATGCATATTTGTTGTATGATAAGAAGGTAGATAATGTGTTTAGAGTGCATATTTTAAGACAGGTATTGTTGAGAGTTTGGAAGAAGTATAGACATAAGTTAGGCTGCAAGATGCCGTTGTGGGGAATCCCGAAACATGCAATAGAAAACATAAATGTAGGCTTCAAACATGATGTGACTACGTATAAGGAGACCTTAAGTTTTGAAAGGAACGTCTGGTGTTTGAAGCCATACAATCTCTTGCGAGATGAGAAGATTGTTCAAACTTGGTTCCAATATACTCAATTACGTGCCAGGTGGAAAGAAGACCAGAAAATTGGTTTCTCAATGACTGATGAAAATTTGATAAAGCAAATTAGAAATCAGGGTCCAGCACATATTAAACGGATTTATCTTGCATTGATAGATATTGACTCAGAAACAGAACTTGTTAAAGACTGTATGATAAAATGGGCCCTGAATATCCAAGAAGTTATTACAATGGATACTTGGGAAAAGATCTGGGTGAGGAACGTAAAATTCACGCAAGCCCAAAACCTAAGAGAGAACTTTTATAAAATGTTTTATAGATGGCATTTAGATCCTAAAAAGCTTGCAAGTATGTATCCGAATTATCAACCTAAATGTTGGAGATGTGGTGGTGAAGATGCAACGTATTTTCATATATGGTGGACCTGCAAAAAGGTTAAGGCTTTTTGGATAAAAATTTGGTGGAATATGCAGAAGATCTTTAAGCAAAGGATAAAGTTTTGTCCGCAATTATTTTTGCTGGGCATAATTACAGATGCTACTGTTGTGGACATTAAGTTGATGTTGAATTTAATTACAGCAGCAAGACTCTTAATAGGTCAATATTGGAAAAAGGAGGAACTGCCGACTATAGAAGAATGGACTCTAAAGGTTTCTGACCTGGCGGAAATGGCAAAGATTTCGGCTTACTTGAAAGATCATTCGCAAGAACATTATATTATGGAGTGGAAAAAGTGGATTGATTATATTCAGAACAAATATGGGACTAAAAAGTTTCATTTAGCATTTGAATAAGTTTCCTTTTCTTTTTTCTTTTTTTTTCTTTTTATATGTAACATTAGTATTGCTTGTAGTCATTTTATATGAGCTAGAGTGCGATAGAATTAATAGTTTATTGTTTTTAGCATATGGATGTTTATGATTGTTCTTTGTTTTTATACCTTGTACTTAGCTCTGGGAAGTCGGGGGGGAGGGGGAATGGGTGGAGGGATAGGGAGGGTTAGGTAGGGGTGGGGGGAGGGGGGGATTGTTAAAGATAAAATGTACTGTAAAACTTTTCAATAAAAAAAATAACATTTTTATTGAAAAAAAACTAAAAAAAGAAATAACTGCTGACATCTAGTGAGAATCAGAGAATAGAACACTAACAATAAGGACTCAGAAATTGGAAGAATGTTTAGAAACAAAGAATTGCAAATAATCTTGAAGACAGCTGGGAACAAAGGAAGAGCCAGCTATAGGATTAAAAAGTGTCTGAAAGAAAACAACAACAACACCTGGACTGTTGCTTAACTCTAAGAACAGTTTATGGAAAAGAAAAACCTTGGTTTTTTGGCTAATCTTTTAGAGGAGAATCTACAGGAAGGATTTAAAGTGGCTTAACACATTGAACTGTAATTTTGACTGACTGATAAATTGATTTTTGAATTAAAATATTGATGAAAGATTATTTGAAGGGGGGAGACAACATGGATATCACATACATATCAAAAAATGATAGGACGCCACATTCAATATTTTCTCCTGAAGGACTTAGCCCGGAAAATCAAGAAGCAATACTTCAAGGCAAGATAAATACTTTCCAGGAGGAAATATATGTAATGTTAGGACAAATACAAATGACAATAGACTCAAACCACAAGGACATTCGTTTCAAACTTTGATGATTTAAATAAGCATGTTTCTAATCTAAATATACAATTTAAAAACAGCCAGGAAATAACAGCAAATGAACAAATAAATCATAGCAGATTACAAATTAGAAGAGTATGATCAAATTGATGAAATTACAAAAGAAAAGACTTACAATTTGACACAAACAGGAAAAAATCTACAAGAAACAACAAGAAAAATGGAATGGACTATAGCAGGGGTGTCAAACATATTGGGCATGCCCAAGATGGCGGACGTGCTGGATTGAGCTCTGTGATGGGTTCCAGCTTCTTCGGCGACCCTGTGAGTTAGCAGAGGGGTTTTGCCCTCTATACTGGGGGCCGGAGCGATACAATTGTACAGTTAACTCTTCAGACCTGAAACTGGCACTGCGAGGTTGTTGGTCTGCCCGGAGGACCCCGGAAGAGCCACGGCTTGGGTTGGCTCTGACCAGCTGGTTTTTGGCGTGCAACGGCCAGCTGATCTTCGGAGCCGGGGAGCCGCGGCTTAGAACGGGGTGAGGAGGTATGCTCTGGAGGAACGGCGTGAGAAGGGGTGTTTTCAGAGCGTTTGAAGTTGTGGAGCGGCTGAGGTTCCCGAGGTTCACCCCTGTGAGTTCCAGTGGTCTTCCGGGCCTTGGTTGGGCCCAGAAGATCCCGGAAGAGCCGCATCTTTAACGGCTCTGGCTAGCTGGTTTGGGGCCTGTAATGGCTCCGACCAGCGGTTTTTCGGAGTCGGTGGAGCCGCGGCTCGGAGCGGCACATGGAAGAATGGCGTGTTGGAGTGGCTGGAACACCAGAGTGGCGGAGGGGCCTGCAGTTGCTTCCATGAGCTCCTCCGACCTTCGGAGGGGCCTGGTTGGGCCCAGAAGATCCCAGAAGAGCCGCGGCCTGTAATCGACCCCGACCAGCTGGTTTTGGGCGTGTAATGGCTTTGACCAGCTGATTTTCGGGGCCGGTGGAGCTGCGGCTTGGTACGGTGTGTGTAAATCTGATGCGCAGAGCATCCTGTAGAATGGCGGAATGGTGAGACTGTGACTGGCGGAGAGGGCTTTACAACTCCTGTTATTTTGTTAGCCAGTGGACGCTTATCGTCCAATTTCCCTCGATATGGCCGAGAACCTTCGCAGAACATCTACTGACTTTGCCATCCAGCAGGCTTTTACATTTTAATGAGTAACTGTCTAATTTCCTCTGACTTCCGTCCCCTGTAAGACTCTGAAGGATCCAGATGCTGAGCCACTGTGGGAGAGTGGCTCAGAGGTACCATCTGCTATGCCCCCAGAGGTGAGAGCTCTATAGGGGCAGACCTTACCCTGGATGTATCTTCCATTCCGCTTCCTGGTGCAGGCCTGCGGCCATCGTGAGAGGATGGTGGCCGACCTGCTCAGAGGTTACCAACTCGAGTGGCAGTGGAGTTGGTTAGGTGGTCTGGACATTTATTTACCCTCTGATTTAAGATCATCCTTTTAATTATGGGTCTGCCTCTGCTGGAGCCTCATGGACAATTATGGTTTGTTTTCACTATTCCAGCACAGATTTACTTGCCCTCAGGGGTACCCCCCCTTCCTGGGTGCGACCCGCCTGTTTTTCTATTTCTCCTCTTGATGACGGGCCCAATTATTGGGACCCTGAGAGATGTTTGGGTAGGGACAGGAGCCCCTTGTATAAATTTAAGAAGAGGCCCCTGATTTGTTTCTTATCTAGATATTTTATAAGGTTAGGGAGGGGGAGGGTTTGCGTTCTTGGTTGGACTTCGGGGGGTGTCCACCATTCGCTGGTCAGGCCAGGCCTGGAATAGATCATGGTCGGACGGGGCTTGGGCAGGTTGCCTCCGGGCCCCCGGAGCGGGGTGTGGGAATACCTATTTCCATGATGTTAGGGAATGGCAGCAGATGCTCGAACAGAGGGCCGTATCAGTACCCGGGAGTGCGTCCCCGCTGTCTTCAAGCGGTGATACGCTCTGACCCTCTGGTTTCATCCCGTGGTCCCGGGAACAGGGATGAGCAGCCACCCGAGCTCAGGCTTGTGTATTTTAATGCCAGGTCCGTAGTTAATAAGGCTCCGCTCATCTGTGATCTGGTTGAGGAGGAGCGTGCGGACCTGGCTTGCATCACGGAAACGTGGTTGGGCCCAGAGGGAGGTGTCCTCCTGGTTGATATTTGCCCACTGGGCTTCCGGGTGCTGCACCGGCCTCAGGCTCAGGGTAGGGGCGGGGGTGTGGCGGTAGTCGTGAGGGAGACCTTATGTCCGCGGGAGGCCACCGTTGTCCAAATAGCCGGGTGTGAGTCTCTCCTCATGAGATGTGGCCCTAGGGCTCAGTTGGGCTCGCTGCTTGTGTACCTTTCACCTGGTCGCATAGCAGCAGCCCTGCCTGAGCTTCTTGATATCCTCTCGGGGTTGGTGATTGAGTTCCCCAGATTTATAATCTTGGGTGACTTCAATCTGCCATTCCTGGGGGGATCATCTGAGTTAGCTCGGGAGTTCATGGCTTCCATGATGGCTATGGACCTGACGCAAGTAATTCAGGGCCCGACTCATGGGGGGGTCACACGCTCGATTTGATTTTCTATCTGGCTGGTGGTTGGATGATCTGGGTGGGGGCTCTCCAATTGTTACACCCCTGTCATGGACCGATCATCATCTCCTGTGGCTGGTCTTCCATTTTGCCAATCCCCGCCATGGGGCTGTTGAACCAACTAGATGGTTCCACCCCAGGCGCTTAATGGACCCTGAGCGGTTCCAGGCGGCCCTTGGGTCCCCACCTGCCGCCTTAGTTCACAGCTTGGCCGAGGTCCTAGTGGAAGCCTGGTAAAAGGCAGCCACTGAGGCACTCGACCAAGTTGTACCCATGCGGCCCCTGACCCGGTGCAGATCCAAGTGGGCCCCGTGGTTTTCCGCGGAGCTCTGGGAGATGAAGCATCAGAGACGAGGCCTAGAGAGCTGTTGGAGGTCTAGCCGGTCTGAATCCGACCGATTGCGACTAAGGTCCTTCACAAGGTCTTACCTCGTGGCGATGAGGACAGTGAGGTCAAACTACTTTGCTGCCCTCATCGCGTCTGCAGATAATCGCCCGGCCACCCTGTTTAGGGTGACTCGCTCCCTCCTGAATCAGGAGGTGAGGGAGGAGCCCTTGCAGGGTCATGCCGAGGAGTTTAGCCAGCATCTGTCGGACAAAATCGCTCGGATCCGGACCGGTCTGGCCTCCGACTGGGCAGAGTCTGATGGTGAGAACATGGGTGATCCTGTCGATGTCATCTGGGAGGAGTTCGACCCTGTGACTCCAGAAGAGGTGGACAGGATTATGGGGAGGCTGAGTTCCACCACCTGTTTATTGGACCCGTGCCCCTCCTGGCTGGTTTATTCGGCTCGGGAGGGGACACGAGGCTGGCTCCAGGCAGTGATAACTGCTTCTCTGAATGAGGGTAGTTTTCCCACCACCTTGAAGGAGGCGGTGGTGAAACCCCTCCTCAAGAAGCCTGCCCTGGACCCAGCTGTTTTAAACAACTTTCGACCAGTCTCCAACTTGCGAAGGTTGTTGAGAGTGTGGTGGCGCAGCAGCTCCCTCTGTTCCTGGAGGAAGCTGATTATCTAGACCCATACCAATCGAGCTTCAGCCCCGGGTACAGCACAGAGACGGCATTGGTCGTGCTGGTGAATGATCTCTGGTGGGCTCGGGACAGGGGTTGCTCCTCTGTCCTAGTCGTATTAGATCTCTCAGTGGCTTTTGATACCATCGACCATGGTATCTTACTGCGGCGTCTTCAGGGATTGGGAGTGGGAGGCACCATTTTACGGTGGTTCTCCTCCTACCTCCTGGGACGTTCACAGTCGGTGTTGGCAGGAGGGCAGAGGTCGGCCTCGAGGCCTCTTGTTTGTGGAGTGCCTCAGGGGTCAGTCCTCTCACCTCTCCTGTTCAACATCTATATGAAACCACTGGGTGAGATCATTCGTGGTTTTGGGGTAGGGTATCATCAATATGCTGATGATACCCAGCTTTTTATCTCCACCCCAAACCACCCCAGTGATGCCCTCTTCATGATGTCCTGTTGCCTGGAGGCGGTCCAGGTCTGGATGGGGAGGAACAGGCTTCGGCTCAACCCTGACAAGACTGAGTGGCTGTGTGTGCCGGCGTCTTGGGAAATTCAGAATATTCCACCGTTAATTATGGGGGGTGAGATATTACCCCCCATAGATAGGGCTCGTAACTTGGGTGTCCTCCTAGATTCACAGCTCTCCTTGGATGATCATATAGGAGCTGTGACTAGGGGGGCCTTCGCTCAGGTTCGCCTGGTGCATCAGTTGCGGCCCTATCTAGACTGGGATGCCTTGCACACAGTCACTTATTCACTCGTGACCTCCCGTTTGGACTACATCTGCTGCCGGTATCAACTTCCCTTTGTCCAGTGCGCTCCCACAGAGAGGGCCTCCTTAGGGTGCCGTCGGTGAAAGAGTGTCGACTGGCGGCCCCCACCTAGAGGGATAAGAGGCAGAATGGGTGATGGGGCTGCACAATGAGGGAACCTTTGAATTGGGCGATCTGGTGCTTTTCTGGGAGAACTCAGGGCCCACTTTGGAGACAACATGCAAGCCCAGCAGGTAGTTTGAAATCCAAGCCATTAGGCAAGGAAGCCAACCAATGATGGAATATATTCAAGAATTTTCGAGGCTGGTGGGGAAACTGAGGCACTGGCTGGAGCAACTTCTGGTTCACTACTTCAGGGACAGCCTCAATACAGAACTGTACTACACATGCCTGCCTCAAGGACTACCAGATTGGCTTTAAGACTGGTACCAGCTGGCAACAAACATGGAACTGAACCTGAGGGATGGAGGGGCCAAAATCCACCTGAAAAGAGCCAGGGGAGACACCTGTTGGGCCAGAAGCCCCCTGCCATGTCTGTCCCCAGCCCGACCAAGATTCTGAGGCACCCACTTGGCCCCTGCTTCCAGTGTGGGCAGAAGGTCCATCAAGCAGCACCACCTCCTGGGGGTTCTGAGAACCCTAACTCCCCAGAGCAGTCAAGAAGGGGAAAGAGAATATTGAGTAGCATGCCAGGTCATTGAAGTCTCAACCCTGAGTAGTGAAGGTGGGGGAGAACTCTGCCTGGGGACAACTTGCAGCTGAACTTCTACAAAAGTGAGAGTAAGGGGGAGAATGACCTGATGGTAAGAGAAACCATCAGCCCTTTATTGGCCCAGGTGCGGTACGTAGCTTGGGAGCGAAGGAATGGTGAAGGCCCTGATAGACTCTGACTGCATCAGATGCTTGATCAGCTTGCAGACAGTATACAACCTGGGCTTGTGGGTGTGGAAGCTGCACCAGCCTTTGAAGTTCAAGCAAGTTGATGGTTCTATGACAGGGGAATTGCCTGCCTCCTACCTAACTAAGCCAGTACTCCTGAAGTTAGGTGACCATGAAGAAACCATTTGATTCATGGTGGCCCCAAAGTTGGCCTGGTTAGCAAAGTGGCGTCCTACCATATATTGAGAAAGGGACAAAAGAGGTATAGTGATGGTGATGGGTCCTACCCCCTTGGGGGAGAAATGCCCCAAAGCTAAATGTCAAGGGGTGGCAAAAAAGAAGCCCAAGAGCACAAAGGGAGTGTTGGAACAAACATCAGAGAGTCCAGCCATTCCCAAAGAATACTAGGATTTAGTGGAGATGTTCAATAAAAAGGAATGTGATGCCTTCCCTGCCCCCCATCATCCCATGGACTGCACAACTGAGATCTTGCTGGAGCAAAACTCCCCAAGCCAAAGATGTATTCGATGACTCCAAAAGAAATGAAGGAGCTAAGAGATTACATTGACAAGAATCTAGCTAGGGGGTTCATCCAGGCTGCTAAATCCCAAGTTACAACCTCAGTGCTGTTTAAAGATAAGAAAGATGGCTCACTGAGATTGTGCATTGATTTCTGTGGGATAAATGGCGTATGTGTGGAGAATATGTATCCACTGCCCCTCATGAAAGATATGCTGGACCATCTAGCAAAGGGGAAGGTGTTTACTAAGTTGAAATTGAGGGACGCATATTACGGAGCGAGGATCAAGGAAGGCAGTGAGTGGAAGACAGCTATTAACTGTCTGCTAGGTTGCTACCAGTTTAAAGTGATGCCTTTTGGGCTACAAGGAGCACCTGCTGTGTTTATGCAGCTAATTAATGAAGTGCTTCATGAGCACCTATACAAAGAAGTCCTAGTATATTTAGATGAAATCCTCTATTCTGAGATGATGGAAGAGCAGATTAAGTTAGTGCAGCACGTGTTGAGAAAATTTTTGCTGCTAAACTATGTGCCAAGTTGTCAAAATGAGAATTTCAAAAAACCAGGTTGGACTAGCATTTGATAGGCTTAAGAGACTGTTTGTTGCAGAGCCTGTCCTAAAGCCCCTAACCCCAGGAGCTGTTCATGATTCAAGCAGATGCCAGCATTGTTGTGGTGGAGATGGTGCTGCTTCAAAAGAACAGAGAGGAGCATCTGCAGCCATGCACTTTCACTTCCTGACAGCTAAATAAAACTGAGAAGTGATGGACAGTATGGGGAAAGGAAGCCTTTGCTGTGCAATGGACACTACTGACATGGAAACAATTCCTAGAAGGGAGTAAAATCCCCTTCAAAGTTTGGACTGATCATAAAAATCTAGAGGCATTGAGGACTCCACAAAAGCTCTCCCCTAAGCAAGTTTGGTGGTTTGACTTGTTTTGAAATACATCCCAGGGGAAAAAACTTCCTAGCTGATGTAGGAAGGTAATTTTCTGCCCCAACAGAAAATTACCCAAGAAGAATTGGTGAACCTTATTATCCCCAAGAGACAGTTGGCGGTGCATGTGACCACCAAATAGCAGGGAAAAAGGCAGACCCCCCTTCCTGGTGACATTTTCACACAACAGATAAAGCATGAACTGCAAACTGTGTATGGTTCAAAGCCTACCAAGGAGATGTAATGTTGAGGGAGGAAGCTGGCCTGGAAGGGAAGCAAACAGTATGTCCCTGACAGCCTACAACTACAAGTTCTGCAGAGGAGCCATGATACTATGCAAGCCAGCCAGTTTGGATTCTTAAAGTCTTGACATTTGACTAAATGACAATTTTGGTGGCCCAGCATGGAGGAGATCATAGAAAGCTATGTGAAAAGCTATGTGTACGACCATGAAGCACAGACCAGGGAACAGTCCAGGATTGCTGCAGCAAGTGGCTGACCCAACCCAGCCTTCAGAAGACATAGCCATGGACTTTATAGTCGAGCTTCCAAAGAGTGGAGGGAATACAGTGATGAGGACAATGGTGGACCTGTTCTCCAAGCAGGCCTACTTCATAGCATGTTCCAACCTCCAACAACCCAGAGACTGGCCATATGTTGTTCCTGCAACATATTTAGCAGTTGCTGTCAATGCTGCTAACATCAAATGTTATTGCTTGACAAGAGATGAAGAAGTAGCTATTTCATATGTTAAACTTGTGTATTGCTTTAAGACTTGTGTATTGTTTTAGTTTAAAATTGGGGGGAGGAAAGAGTAGAAATGCACTTTCAAGGCCAAAAAGAAGATAAGATTTTGGCGGTTCTTCTAATGCAGGGGTGTCAAACTCAATTTCATTGAGGGCCTCATCAGCATTGTGGTTGCTCTCAGGGGGCTGGGTGGGTGTGACCATGGTGGGCGTGGCCTACTGGGTGGGCGTGGCTGGAGTGCATGTGGCCTACTGGGTGGGCATGGCCAGCTCTACATTGTTCACGTCAAGGGTACCTATGGGGGCCTGGGCAGGAGTGGGACAGATCTGAGGGTCTCTGGCAGAAAGAGATGAGACCGGGGCAAGTGCCAAGGCATGGTCCACTGGAGGAGCCTCACTGTTCCTGTCAGGCCATGGGGGGGCAAGGGGATGGTGAAAGGGCAGCAGGGAAGGACTAAGGCAGGACTTCCCTCAGACCCTCCCTCTCCTTCCTTCCTTCCTAAGAGTGGTGGGAAAATATTTGACATGAGGGAGGGGGGAAAAACAGGCAAGAAACGCAACTGGTGAAGTGTCATCCTTTGTGTGGAATGAAGAAATGCACCATCGCCTGGAAGTGGCCAGCACATGGCCCTCGCCTACTTCACATATCTGGCTTGGTTGGCTCTGGGGGAAGGGATGCCATGAGCAGCATGAGAGTCGATGTTACCCACGCAATGCTCTCCATCCTGGAGCCTGCCCAGTTTTGGCAGGCAGCGGGGTGCTCTCCTCACAGTGCTAAGAGGCTGAGCTAGGTGGCATGAATCTGAAAAGAAGCATAACGCTGCCCAGCCCCTAGCCTGCCCAAAGTAGGCAGGGCCATGTGCTGGCCACTTCCAGGCAATGGTGCATTTCTTCATTCCTCACAAAGGGTGATACCTCCCCAGCGTGCTCCCAGTGGGTGGGGCCAATGCAGCAGGGGCTGGTCCCTAGCTGTTTCTAGACGGCCTTGTGGAGCTAAGACTGAATGTGTTTCAGCATAGATGGCCACCACAAAATCGTACATTGGCTCCCAGCTGGCCTGGGCCAGGGACAAGGCAGCAGGGGCTGTTCCCTCACTGTTTCCAGGATGGGTTCACGGGCCACATGAAACCACTTCGTGGGCCACATCTGGCCCCCGGGCCTTGTGTTTGACATATCTGTTCTAACGGAAGGGAAACTGATTCTTTAAATTAATTGGAGAATATGATTAATGACAAAATTAGAAAAGTGGAGAATTGTGTTTTAATATATTGTGCAAGGGGCAGAGATTTCAGATTCCAGCTTCCTTCGAGCAAGCATTTTCCAGTGTATTAGGCTAATAAAGGACTTTTAAGTACCGGCGTCAACTCCCCTCCGCCCTGTGCGTGCCCACAGAGAGGGCCTCCTCAGGGTGCCTCCAGTCAGGGAATGTCGACTGGTGGCCCCCAGGGGGAGGGCCTTCTCTGTGGGTGCCCCGGCACTATGGAACCAACTGCCGGTTGAGCTCCGGATGGCATCGGACCTCCGATCCTTCCGTCGCGGGTTGAAGACCCACTTGTTCGAGTTAGCTGGTCTGGCCTGAAGGGGAATATGGGTTTTTTTAACTGGTTTTATTATTTTTTATTGCTGTATTTTAATTGGGCATGGTTTAATTCTCTTTTAATTTTTGTATACCTATTTATATATGCCCTGTGAACTGCCCTGAGTCCCTAGGGAGAAGGGCGGTATAGAAATCCAATAAAACTAAACCAAACTAAACTAATGCCTCAGAGACACTTGAAAAGCCCATACATCAGAAACTTGACATCAAGCTGGAATCCACACAACTTTTTAAACTAATTAGGGAGTCCCAACCTCCTGTTGCTGTCTCCAAGCTTCGGAGGCAGTCTGGCAAAGAGTTGGGGAAGATCCCATAATGGAGGGTGTAAAATTGCCTGAAGCCAGCTCCCCGGCACCAGCAGCCACCCCAGTGGGTGGCCAGCAAAGAAGCTGGCAAGAAACGGCCAGCAAAGGGCCAGCAAAGGGCCAGCAAAGAAGCTGGCAAGAAACAAAATTCAGCAATTCTCCCAGCTGGGAGCTAGACCCAAACAACCAGGAGAGTGGATTAAGCCCAGCAGAAACTCCAGGAGCCTTGGAGCAGCCAGGCCAGCTGAGATTGAATACTCGGGTGAGTGAAAAATCCTGTCTGCAGATCAGACTGCTTGCCAGACCCAGGAGTCCCCTGACAAGTCCTCCAGATCCATAGAGACAGAGAACCCCAGCCTGGGACCTCTGCAGCAATGGGAGTTTGGGGAGCCCTCACAAGGGAAAGGCCAAAAATCTCTGAGCTTGCTCCAGCTAATAGAAGCCTTGCAACAGCTGGGGGTGGTGCAGAAGCCTGGAGATCAGGAGCTGGTGGGAGGACAACTGCAAGGGTGGCAGCAGCAGGACCCAGATGTGCAACCCCTGAATATACAGCAGGGCCAGAGGAGTCAGCAGGAGGGGGGGCCCTGGCAGCCATTAAATCAGCAACCACAGTGGGGCCAGCAGCCACTGGAGACACAACAACAGCAGTGGGGGCCCTGGCAGCCAGTGAATCAACAACCAGGAGGGGGCCAGTAGCAGTGGGGCCCCCAGCAACAGTTGATCCAACAACCAAGGGGAGACAGCACCAATGGGGGCCCCAGCAGCCATTGAATCAACAACTAGGGTGGGGCCAGCAGCAATGGGGGCCCCAGCAAGCAATTATGAGCCCAGCCTTCAGAACAACCTTTGATGGGGACCCAGAGAAACTGATTTTTTTCCTCAACCAAGTACACTCTCACTTGAATCGCTGGGGTCACTCTTACCCGGACCCGGGTGCGATGGTCGATGTGATTGCATCCAACCTAGAGGGAGAAGCATCTGAATGGTTGAACAATTTATATAACGATCAGGCACCTGAATTGGAGGACCCCCACCTTTTCCTCCTGGGGCTGAGGGTTTTTTTCCCCCCAAAGTTTATTAAATTTATTATTTAAAACATTGGACATGGTACAAACGGACTGACATACCTTCTTGTCTACAATATTCATATATGTATATATACACATAAAATACACTTAAGATACATATCGATTGTATATAATACAATACTTAGAGCAATCAACCAATCTATAAATTCTAATAGAGACCTTCCTTTTGTTCCTGCCAAAAATAAAATTTATTCCAAATTTTGTAGTAACCTGATTGGTCTTTATTTTTAATTTCCAAAGTTAATTTATCCATTTCTGCGCATTCCCAAATTTTCCTTATTACCTTGTTTTCTACTGGAATTTCACTCCTTTTCCAATTCTGGGCAAATGACATTCTTGCTGCTGTAATAATATGAATCATCAGATACAACTCGTCTTTGGGGTATTTCTCTTTTGTTATGCCCAATAGGAAAAATCCTGGACTAAACTCAACTTCTTGTCTTAATATTTCTTTGTTGTTGTTGTTGTTGTTGTTAGCTGCGAAGTCGTGTCCGACTCATCGCGACCCTATGGACAACATTCCTCCAGGCCTTCCTGTCTTCTACCATCTTCTAGAGTTCATTTAAGCTCACGCCTACTGCTTCAGTGACTCCATCCAGCCACCTCATTCTCTGTCGTCCCCTTCTTCTATTGCCCTCGATCTTTCCCAGCATTAGGCTCTTCTCCAGTGAGTCCTTCCTTCTCATTAGGTGGCCAAAGTATTTGAGTTTTAGCTTCAGGATCTGGCCTTCTAAAGAGCAGTCAGGATTGATCTCCTCTAGGACTGACCGGTTTGATCGCCTTGCAGTCCAAGGGACTCGCAGGAGTCTTCTCCAGCACCATAGTTCAAAGGCCTCAATTCTTTGGCGCTCAACCTTTCTTATGGTCCAACTTTCACTGCCATACATTGCAACTGGGAAGACCATAGCCTTGACTATACGCACTTTGTTGACAGGGTGATGTCTCTGCTTTTTAGTGTGCTGTCTAGATTTGCCATGGCTTTCCTTCCCAGGAGCAAGCGTCTTTTAATTTCTTGGCTACAGTCCCCATCTGCAGTGATCTTGGAGCCCAGGAAAACAAAATCTGTCACTACCTCCATTTCTTCCCCATCTATTTGCCATGAATTGAGAGGGCCAGATGCCATGATCTTGGTTTTCTTAATGTTAAGTTTCAACCCAAGTTTTGCACTCTCCTTCTTCACCCGCAACAACAGGCTCTTTAGTTCTTCTTCACTTTCTGCCATTAGAGTGGTATCATCTGCGTATCTTAGGTTGTTGATATTTCTTCCAGCAATCTTAATTCCAACTTTTGATTCATCTAGCCCTGCCTTTCTCATGATGTGCTCTGCATATAAGTTAAATAGGCAGGGCGACAGTATACAGCCTTGCCGGACTCCTTTCCCAATTTTGAACCAATCAGTGGTTCCGTGTCCAGTTCTCACTGTTGCTTCTTGACCCGCATATAAGTTTCTCAAGAGACAAATAAGATGGTCTGGTACTCCCATCTCTTTAAGAACTTGCCACAGTTTGTTATGATCCACACAATCAAAGGCTTTAGCATAGTCAATGAAGCAGAAGTAGATGTTTTTCTGGAACTCCCTAGCTTTCTCCATGATCCAGCGTATGTTAGCAATTTGATCTCTAGTTCCTCTGCCTCTTCGAAATCCTGCCTGTACTTCTGGTAGTTCTCGATCCACATACTGCTGAAGTCTAGCTTGTAGGATTTTAAGCATGACTTTACTAGCATGAGAAATGAGTGCAATGGTGCGATAGTTTGAACATTCTTTGGCACTGCCTTTCTTTGGAATTGGAATGTAAACTGATCTTTTCCAATCCTGTGGCCACTGCTGAGTTTTCCAAATTTGCTGGCAAATTGAGTGTAGCACTTTTACTGCACTGTCTTTTAAGATTTTGAATAGCTCAGCTGGAATACTGTCACCTCCACTAGCTTTGTTGTTGCTCAGCTTTTCTAAGGCCCACTTCACTTCACATTCTAGGATGTCTGGCTCGAGGTCAGTGACCACCTCATTGTGATTATCTGGGACGTTAAGCTCATTCTTGTATAGTTCTTCTGTGTAATTTTGCCACCTCTTCTTAATCTCTTCTGCCTCTGTTAGGTCCCTGCCATTTTGGTCCTTTATCATGCCCATTTTTGCATGGAATGTTCCCTTCATCTCTCCAATTTTCTTGAAAAGATCTCTGGTCCTCCCTATTCTATTGTTTTCTTCTATTTCTTTGCACTGTTCATTTAAGAAGGCATTCTTATCTCTTCTAGCTATTCTCTGGAATTCTGCATTCAATTGGGCATATCTATGTTTTTCTCCCTTGCCTTTCGCTTTCCTCCTTTCCTCAGCTATTTGCAAAGCTTCCTCAGACAGCCATTTTGCTTTCTTGCATTTCTTTTTCTTTGGGATGGTTTTGGTTGCTACCTGTTGTACAATGTCGCGAACCTCTGTCCATAGTTCTTCAGGCACTCTGTCTATCAGATCTAATTCCTTAAATCTATTTGTCACCTCTACTGTATATTCAACAGGGATATGATTTAATTCATACCTGAGTGGCCTAGTGCTTTTCCCTACTTTCTTCAGTTTAAGCCTAAACTTTGCAAGGAGAAGCTCATGGTCTGAGCCACAGTCAGCTCCTGGTCTTGTTTTTACCGACTGTATAGAGCTTCTCCATCTTTGGCTGCAGAGCATATAGTCAATCTGATTTCTGTGTTGACCATCTGGTGATGTCCATGTGTAGAGCCGTCTCTTGGGTTGTTGGAAAAGAGTGTTTGCTATGACCATCGTATTCTCTTGACAAAATTCTATCAGCCTGTGCCCTGCTTCATTTTGTACTCCAAGGCCAAACTTGCCTGTTATTCCAGTTATCTTTTGGCTTCCTACTTTAGCATTCCAATCCCCCATGATGATAAGGACATCATTTTTTGGTGTTACTTCTATAAGGTGCTGTAGGGCTTCATAGAACCGGTCAATTTCATCCTCTTCAGCACTGGTGGTTGGGGCATAGACTTGGACTACTGTGATATTGAATGGTTTCCCTTGGATTCGAACTGAGATCATTCTGTCATTTTGAGGATTGTATCCCAGTATTGATTTTCCTACTCTTTTATTGACTATGAAGGCTACTCCATTTCTTCTGAGGGATTCTTGCCCGCAGTAGTATACCTGATGGTCATCTGAATTAAATTCACCCATTCCTGTCCATTTTAGTTCGCTGATACCTAAGATGTCGATGTTCAGTCTTGTCATCTCTTGTTTGACCACGTCCAGCTTTCCTTGATTCATGGATCTTACATTCCAGGTTCCTATGGAGAAAAAATCTTTACAGCATCGGACTTTCCTTTCACCACCAGACACATCCACAGCTGAGCGTCCTTTCGGCTTTGGCCCAGTCGCTTCATTCTTTCTGGCGCTACTAGTACTAGCCCTCTGCTCTTCCCCAGTAGCATATTGGACGCCTTCCGACCTGAGGGGCTCATCTTCCAGCGTCATATCGTTTTGCCTTTTGGTACTGTCCATAGGGTTTTCATGGCAAAGATACTGGAGTGGTTTGCCATTTCCTTCTCCAGTGGATCACGTTTTGTCAGAACTCTCAGCTATGACCTGTCCGTCTTGGGTGGCCCTGCACGGCATAGCTCATGGCTTCATTGAATTACGCAAGCCCCTTCGCCACGACAAGGCAGTAATCCATGAAGGGGATATTTCTTTTAGCCATGCCCAAATCATTTGCCAAAATCTTTGTGACTTGCTACAGGACCACCATGTATGGAAATATGTACCTAATTCTTCGGAGCATTTCCAACATTTGGGAGATACTGTCTTATACATTTTGGCTAAACGTGCTGGGGGAAGATGCCATCGGTAGAACATTTTGAATAGGTTTTCTTTGTAAGATGAAGCCAGTGTTGTTCTTTTATTTCTGTCCCAGAGCGTTTGCCATGTATCAAGGTCAATGCCATGCCCCAAATTTTTAGCCCAAGTCAGCATAGGGTCCTTCACTTGTTCCTCGAACAACTTATATCCCAAAAGCAAATTATATAATTTCTTTATCTGTTTATTATCTGGGCCCAATAATATTTTGTCCAAGGCCGTTTCCTGGGTGTTTATCCCCCATTCTTTTTTATCTTTCCCAAATCTTGATTGAATCTGTAAATAGGCCCACCAATCTAGTTTTATTCCTTGTAAATCTAATTCATTTCTAGACTTCAATTCCCCCTAATCATTCATGATATCCTTATATGAAATTATGTTGCCCAAGTCAAATAGATTTGGATAGACAATCGCTTCGAGAGTGGATAGCCAGACTGGTACTTTAGTATAGTTGTGAGTTCTAATTTTGTTCCAAATGTTAAATAATGCTTGCCTAATCCGATGTTTTTGAAAGTGTGAAAATAACCCTTGTTTCTCAGTCCATAAAAAGGCGTGCCAACCAAATTGTAAATCATGACCTTCTAAAGTCAGTAATCTTCTATTTTTCAGAATTATCCATTCTCTAACCCAATTTAGCGCCGCGGCATGGTAATATAACTCCCAGACTGGCAATGGGGCTGAGGGAAATATTTGAGGACCCATCCATTGCCCTCAAAGCAGAAGAACAAATCCATAAGATAAAGCAAGCTGGCCAGCCTGCCCTAGAGTACATGCGGGAGTTTCGAAAGAGGGCAGGTCGGATAGAGAGATGGCCTCAGCCATCTTTTTAGAGAAGGGTTAGACAACTACCTCTCTCAGGCATGTATCTACCGAGCTGTACCCGACCAGCTGCATGAATGGTACCAGGCAGTGGTGAAATTAGATGTCCAGCTCACCCGCTATAAAATGCCTCCCCCACCTGAAACTGCACCAAAACCAGGATCCAGATGGCAACCACCACCCCGAAAACCCCCAATGTCTGCTACTGCCGAAAGACCTAGACCAACTACAGGTTTGCCAATCAAGTGCTTTCGATGTGGACAGCAGGGACATCGAGCAGCCACCTGCCCAGTTCCTTACCCACAACAGCAGAGTAGACCAGATCCAACAACGAGGAAGAAATCCACACAGCAGCCTTCGAGAGAAAAGTCCAACTGGGCCACCCAGGAGCCCGTTACCCAGGAGGACGCTGGCCCACCGACCGGACCCAACCCCACTTTACCCAGTTTTGACAGTGACGATGAAGGGGAGAATGACCTGATGGTGAGTCATCCTACCTTTTTATTGCCTGCTAAACTCATAATCCCTAAGTCAGGAGCACAAGTAGACCTGAAAGTGCTACTCGATACGGGCTGCTCCTGATGCATCATTAGCCTGTCATGTGCCTTGAGACTGCGCATACGGACCAAGCTGCTCTCCAAACCTGTGAGGTTTGAGCAAGCCAATGGCTCCCTAATGGGAGGAACTTTAGTCACGCAATTAACAGAGCCCTTACACCTGAAGATAGGAAAGCACTGGGAGCTTATTCAGCTCCAAAGATGTCTGAGACTGTGATCCTAGGACTAGCCTGGCTAGACAAATGGAAGCCACTTATCTGGTGGGAAAAAGGAATGAGAACTGTGAAATTACCCATAGGGCCCAATCTCCCTATTGATTCAACAGATGTTACAGGGGATTTTAGCCCACCCAATGAGCAAGCACACGTGGCTGTCTTACGGCCACCTGACAAGCTGCTCATTCCCAGCGAGTACCAGGACCCAATGGAGGTGGTTAGTGAGAAAGAATGTGATATCTTGCCTCTTCACTGTCCCAATGATTGTTCCATTGAACTGCTACCAGGGGCCAAACTCCCCCAACCAAGAATGTACGCTATGTCCCCCCTTGAAATGGAGGAGATGCTGTGATATGTGGATACAAACCTAGCGAGGGATTCATCAGGCTGCACTGAGGTCCAATTTACTGTCAAAGTTGATAGGTCTTCGCAAGGTCTTAGTTCAACTTTTCATCCAAGTCCAAATGAGGTGACTGAATGAGCCAATGCAATGGTGGAACATTATTTGTGTTGTTATGTCAACTACCAGCAATCTAATTGGGCAGAGCTCCTGCCATTTGCTGAAGTGACATACAACAATGCAGCACACAGTAGCGTGGGGCTTACCCCTTTTAAGATAGCTACAGGAGTGGAGTTCTTGCTGATATCAGAATGCCTGAGAGAGACCCCCTTATCAGTGACATTGACTGATTAGGTAAACTCCCTAAAAGGTACCTGGGGTAATATGAAGAAAGCACTAGCCAAAGCAGGGGTCAGCAACCTTAAACACTGAAAGAGCCATTTGGACCCATTTCCCACAGAAAAAAAACACCGGTAGCCACAAAATCCTGCTGCTTCCCCCACCCCAGCACTCCACTGCTCCACCGCTGCTGCTGCTTAGCCCCCTATGTGGAGCACCCTGCTGCCGCTTTTCCCTCCTACTTCCCCCATGTGGAGCACCCTCTGCTGCTTTTCCCTTCTATCTCCCCCATGCTGAGTGCCCTGCCGCCACAGCTTTCCACAGCAGCAAAGGTGGAGTTTGGGAGGCAGCGGCAGGGCATAGCCCAGCAGCAAAGCTTTCCCTCTCCACTCAAGTTACAGCAGCAAGATTGCTCTCAATAAGGCAGGTGCACATGTGTGAGCAGCGCATCCGGCTCTTATTGTTTGAGAGCAATCCCACTGCTGCACCTCCACTTTCTTCAGACATGTTCCCCACTCTCCTGCCAGCCAGCTCTTCATGAATTTAACATGGACATAAAAATGTTTCACCACCTTTATCAATATTACAAAGAAAAGTTTAAGAACTTTAATTGTGCTTGATCAGGTTCATTCATTTTCCTCCAGTCACTCTCTCGGCAATTGACTGCTAGCGGCTTGGGTGGCTCTGCTCCATCCGAGTTGAACAAAGCGGAGGTGCAGTAGAAAGCAGCTTTCTTCAACTTGGATAGAGCAGAGCCACCCAAGCCGCTAGCAGCTGATTGAGTGCAGAGTAGGTGTAGGAGAAGAGTGTGAGGCTGGCTGGCCAGGTGAGGAGTAGGTTGGTGATGGTGGCTGGCTGGCTGGCTGGGGAGGGGGTGATCATGAGGAGAAGATCGGTGATGGTGGCTGGCTGGCTGGTCAGGGGGGATCATGGCCACTCGGGGGGCTCTGCAAAGCCTCATGGCAGTGGCACTGGCACACACCCCCCCACACACCCAGCCTGTTTCCCCAGCTCCATATTATATGCTTAGCAGAAACCCACAACCCTGCACCCCCGATTGGACTCATGAGGCACCTTCTTTCCAGGTCCACCGTCTCTTCCTCCACCACCGTGTGCAGTCCCAAAAGGTTCAATCAAACAATTCCAACTTTGTGAGATCTTTTTGTGTGTGCAGGAAGTTGGAATTGATTGATTGAACTTTTTTAGTCCAACTTCTTTTTTTTTGTGGGACTGCAAATGGCAGAGGAGGACTCAGAGCCACAGTAGAGGGATGAAAAAGCAGCATGTGGCTCCAGAGCCGTGGGTTGCCAACACCTGAGCCAAAGCAACAGAGAGT
This sequence comes from Vipera ursinii, assembly GCF_947247035.1. NCBI lineage: Eukaryota > Metazoa > Chordata > Lepidosauria > Squamata > Viperidae > Vipera > Vipera ursinii. The sequence continues at coordinate 185,761,108 of NC_139512.1, forward strand.
CAAATAAAACAAGCAGATAAGAAGTGAGCTCCCCAGGGAATGTTCCATGTAGGAGATAAAATGTATCTATCCACCAAGTACCTAAAGGTGAGGATTCCCGCAAAAAACTAGGTCCTAAATACATAGGGTCTTTTACAATCATGAAAATTATCAATCCAGTAACTGTAGAACTGAAACTGCTCAGAATACTGGTTAGAGTGTACCCAGTATTTCATTGCAGTCGACTGAAGCTGGCTCAGGGATTGAAACTGAGACCAGTTGAAAAAAAGCACCTGGTCCAATAATGGTGGAGGGAGAAGAACATTATGAGATTAAGCAAATATTAGATTCTAGAATCTATAAGGGGAAACTACATTCAATGGACTGGTTTAGTGATTGACTCAGTTTGGGCTGCACCCTCTCTCCCCTCCCGTCTTGAGCAAGTTGGTGATTGGCAGGGCTATCTGAGGATGAACTGCCAGTAAAAGTTCCCAAATCTTAGGAAACTCTGTAACTGCCTCCTGGTTCAAGGGGTCTCCCATTCCAAAATTGCCCTCACCTTATCTGGGTCTATTTCCACCTCATCCTTTGAGATGTGATACCCCAGGTATTCTAGGCTGTTCTTGTAGAAGTTGTATTTTTTTTGTTTGTTTGTTTTTATATACCGCCCTTCTCCCGAGGGACTCGGGGCGGTGTACAGAGCAAGGTAGGTATACAGTTAAACAATAGTAAAAAACAAATGAAACCCCAAGAGCTATCAGGCCAGGCCGGACTGCTGGAACAGGTAGGTTTTTAAGTCACGCCGGAAGGTGCAAAGGTCGGGGGCCATCCGGATTTCGGTAGGCAAGCAGTTCCAGAGGGTTGGCACACCCACTGAGAATGCCCTCCCCCTGGGGGCCACCAGCCGGCATTCTCTGACCGGTGGCACCCTGAGGAGGCCTTCTCTGTGGGAACGCACAGGACGGAGGGGTGTTGACGCTGGCAGTAGGTGCTGCCATAGGTAATCCGGACCCATGCCATGTAGGGCTTTGTATGTCATCACTAGCACCTTGAATTTCACTCGGAAGGCAACTGGAACTGGCACGGGTCTAGATAATCCGCTTCATCCAGGACCTGAGGAAGCTGATGCGCCACCACACTCTCAACAACCTTTGCAAGGAAGCGAAGGTTGGAGACCGGACGAAAGTTATTCAATGAAGCTGGGTCCAAGGTGGGCTTCTTGAGGAGAGGCCTCACCACCGCCTCCTTCAAGGAGGCGGGGAAGTGACCCTCACTCAGAGAAGCAGAGATGACCGCCTGAAACCAGCCTCATGTCCCCTCTCGAGGTGCATAAGCCAGCCAGGAAGGGCACGGGTCCAGTAAGCATGTGGAGGAGCTCAATCTCCTCATAATCCTGTCCACTTCCTTTGGAGTCACAGGATCAAACTCCTCCCAGATGACGTCGACAAGACTGCCCATGTCCTGTTCCTCAGACTCTGCCCAGTTGGAGTCCAGGCCGGTTCGAATCCGAGCGATTTTATCCAACAGATATTGACCGAATTCCTCGGCTCGACCCTGTAAGGGTTCCTCCCTCACCTCTTGGTTCAGAAGGGAGCGAGTCACTCTAAACAGGGCAGCCGGGCGATTATCTGCGGACGCGATGAGGGCGGAAAAGTAATTGGATCTCGCCGCCCTTATTGCTGCGAGATAAGACCTGGTGTGGATTCTTAGTCACAACCGGTCGGATTCGGATTGACTGGATCTCCAATGGCTCTCTAGGCCCCGTCTCTGACGCTTCATCTCCCGGAGCTCCGCGGTGAACCATGGGGCTCGCTGGGATCTGCACCGGGTCAGGGTCCGCAGGGGTACAACTCGGTCAAGTGCCTCTGTGGCTGCCCTTTCCCAGGCTTCCACTAAGGCATCCGCCGAGCTGTGAGCAGGGAGTGCAGGTGGATTCCCAAGCGCTGCCTGGAACCTATCAGGGTCCATTAGGCGCCTGGGGCGGTACCATCTGCTTTGTTCTGCGCACCCACGGCGGGGGGTGGCAAAGCGGAAGTCTAGCCGTAGGAGGTGATGATCGGTCCATGACAGGGGCATAACGGTTGGGGAGCCCCCACCAATATCATCACGCCACCGTCCAGATAAGAAAACTAAGTCGGGGGTGTGGCCTCCCTCATGAGTCGGTCCTGAAATTATTTGCGACAGGTCCATGGCCGTCATGGAAGCCATGAACTCCCGAGCTAGTTCGGACGATCCTCCTAGGGACGGTAGGTTGAAGTCACCCAAAACTATGAGTTTGGGGAATTCAACCACCAACCCCGAGAGGACATCGAGTAGCTTAGGCAGGGCTGCCGCTGCACGATTAGGTGGAAGGTATGCCAGCAGCAGGCCCAACTGCGCCCCAGGACCGTATCTCAGAAAGAGAGACTCACACCCGACTATCTGAGGGACGGTGGTCTCCCGTGGGCTAAGGGTCTCCCTGATGATTACTGCCACTCCTCCGCCCCTACCGTGGGGCCGAGGCTGGTGCAGCACCACCACCCTCTGGGCCCAGCCAGGTTTCCGTGATGCAAGCCAGGTCTGCATGCTCACCCTCAACTAGGTCTCGAACAAGGGGAGCCTTATTAGCAACGGACCTGGCATTTAGGTAGACCAGCCTGAGCTCAGGAGGCTGCACATCTTCGCTCCCGGGTCCTCGGGGAAAGTACAGAGGGTCGGAGCGTCTCACCGCTTGTAGAAAGCGGAGACGACCCTCCGGGTGTCAATACGGCCCTCTGCTTGTGCACCTTCTGCCGTTCCCCACCGTCCTGGGAATTGGTAGTCCGTCAGCTCACCACTGGGCTTCGTCGGCGACCAAACCCCGCTCCTCCCCTTCGCGAACGATCGTAGGCCTGGCCTGCGCTATGGTTGTTGGAAGGCCCCCCTTCGTCGAACAACCATAGTCCTCTCCCACCCCCCCTCCCTAACCCCACAAAAAATTTAACTAAGAACTTAACCAGGGGCCTCTTGTTGGACTTATGCTGGAGGCCCCTGACCCTGCCCGGCCATCTCTCAGAGGCCCAATGGTCGGGCCCTTCATCGAGATTGGAGGTAGCGTAGGCGGGTTGCACCCAGGAGAGGGGGGAACCCCTGAGGGCGTGCAGTTCTGTGCTGGAGTATTGAAGGAGCATAGAGTCACAAGGGTTCCAGGAAGGCAGTCCCCTGGATGGTGAATTAGCAGGAGGGTCGAGTCAGGTAGGTGGGTATCTGGACCGTGGGTATCTGGATCCAGAACGCACTCTGGGTGAAGCATACCCCATAGAGCTCCCACCTCTATGGGGCTGCAGGCGTAAGGTCAAGCCACTCTGCCACCGTGGCTTGCACCCAGGCCCATCATGTCCTGTGGGGAGAGGGTAGGCAAGGAAGGTTGAGAGTGGGCAGAAGGCAAGGTGGTGACGTTTGGGGAGGTGCGCGCGCATCAGCTTTATGCAACTTCTCAAATACTGCCCTCATGCTCTTCCATGATCTTGGTATACATTAGAATGTCACCAGGGCTTTTTTTCCTCATAGAACGCTCAGAACGGAGTTCCGGCACCTTTTTTGGATGGAACCTTGTATGACACGTGTGAGTTCCGGCACCTTTTTCTTTTACAAAAAAAGCACTGAATGTCACCAAGTACACCAGCACTCCTTTGTACAGGTGCTCATGAGTACCTTGTTTATTAACTGCATGAATACTGTTGGTGCTGCTTGCAACCCAAATGGCATCATTTGAAATTGGTAGCAGTCCAAAGGGCAGTTCAATGCAGTTTTCCATTCAGCTCCTTCTTTAATCCTCACTTGGTAATAGGCTTCCCTTAAGTCCAGTTTGATGAAAATCTTCCCTTTGGATAGGTAACTCAGCATATCCTTCCTGAGCGGGAGGCAATACATATTTTCTATGCAGATGCAATTCAGTCCACAGTAATCCACACACAGCCTAAGAAACATATCTTTTTTCTTTTTGAAAAGCACAGGAGTAGCCATCCTTGATTTCGCTGGCTGGATAAATCCCCTAAGTTCTTGTCTATAAACCCCCAAAGTTCCTCCAGCTGCCTCAGCATCTTCGGCTTTGGTAATTTTGCTCCTGGCTAGATCTCAATAATACAGTCCATGGGGCAATGGGGCAGGATTACGTCTGATTCCCTTTCGCTGAATGCCTCTGTTCAGTATTCATTGAGAATGAATGTCCTCGTTTCCCTTTAGTGTATTCACTGACTTCACTTTCACTTTGCCAACGACAGGCTAGTGGCTGGCCACCACATGCCAGCCACCACTGTTGCTGCCCCCTGCTGGCTAGCCAATTTCTTTCTCATTTGCCACTTGTTGCTGTCCCATTCTACTTACAGATTCCATTTGTTCAACCAGGCTAATCCTAGGACCATGGTCATTCCAGGAACCACAGTAAAATGGATAGTCTCTACATGGGTCTCAGTTCTGAAGCTCACTGGCTCTGTAAGGCAAGTTACTGGTGTCCCTCACATAAGGGAACCATCCAACTTGGAGAACCCCATGGGCTGCCTTAGCTTCCTCACTCTCAGTCCTAGTTTCTCCACTGTATGAAGGCTGATTAGGCACTAAGTGCATCCCAAGTCCAGCAAGGCTGTGAGGACCCGTTACTCCTAAGGAGGGCACCAGAATCTCCATCTGGGTCATCATAGGAAGGATGGTGCTCCTTACCATCATGTAAGGACATCTCAAAGCTGCCAACCTCCTGGTGGGGTCCAGGTAGATAGTTACAGTGCAGAGCTGGTTTAATGTCAACTGTCCAGTTGGCATTTCCAGAAAAAGAAACTACTGGGACATATTTTTTTCTCCAATACTTTACTTAAAAACTACATTGGCACAGAAGCAGTGAAACCAACTCTGGATTTCCCACAGAAATGCATCATAGTTATTTTCCCCTTTCCCTCTGAGCCACGTACAGTCCATTATGTCCACCAAACATTTCTCTTCATTCTGTTATGAGAAAACAGATAGCCATACTTGGTGTTCTTGAAAACTTCCAGAAATGCCTTGGTTGCCTAGATATCATTCCCTGCCCACCTTTGCATTCCATTCCACCACTGCTTCCCTTTTGTGGCAAGCTGTGAGCAAAGGAGAAAATGTAGGTGAGGGTGAATCAGTCTTGACAGAGTTTGCACATTCACAGGCTCCATTCATGTGAGGATGGTGGATAGAACTAACCCCCTGGGAGAATCCTGTCAGCTTCAGGAACTCCCGCCAGAACTTTGAAATGAACTATATTCCTCAGTCAGAAATAATACATTTTGAGACTCTATGTAACTGGTATATGTTTTGCACAAACAATTTAGCCAAAGTCTAGGCTGAAGGGATCTTGGAACACACCACAAAATGGGCTTGCTTAGAGAATAAATGGGTGACAGTGCAAATCAGTGTTTCCAGTGCTTTCCAGCAACTTTATAATAAAGTCCATCTAGAGCTCTTCTCACAGGCTGGTGGGGTTGGCTACTGGCTGTAGCAATTAGGGGTGGTGGTTTCCCAGGCAGTTGTTTCATTGAGGCACATGTGGGGCAGCTGGCCACATATGCCTCTATGTCCTTTTTCATCTTTGGCCACCAAAGCTGTCTTTTCACCAGGTGGAGAGTTTTTACAAACCCAAAGTGCCCACTGCCTTCGTATCATGACTTTGCTGTAAAAATGAAGTCCTTTGGCTAGCTGGGATGTAGATTTTACTTCTCTTCCATGCGAACCTTTCCTTTATCACCAGCTTGTCTTTGTGCTGCTGAAACCAATTGTTCACCCTCCAGAGCCTCCCTCAGTGGTTGCATCAGGTATGGGGTGGGTTGCTGGAGAGACACCCTCTGCTGCCTTGTGGTTACTGACACTGTGAACTGATTGGATGGGATATTGCAGTTAATGACTTTCTCCAGAGCACTGTGGGGTATGAGAAAGAGCGCCTGCCAAAAGGTTCTCCCCTCCCGGTAGGTATAAGAGGGCTAAGTTAAAGCAGTTGAAGTACTGAGCCCACCGGACCTGTTTAGGGGACAGTTTCCATGGGGTATTCAGCACTTCTAGGTTCTTGTGATTTGTCTGTACTTCAAAGGGGATTTTGCTGTCCTCCAGGAACTGTCTCCAGGTTAGGAGAAACTACCAGACTGTGTAGGCTTCTTGCTGCCAGAAGGCCCAATGCCTCTTGGTTTCAGAGAGTTTGTGGGCTGCATCTCTCCTTTGCCATTCTTCTGGAGTAGGGCTGCCCCCACAGCCAGAACACTGGCATCGGCTTGTATTGCAAATGGTTTGTCTGGTTTGGGGTGTTTCAGAATCGGTTCCACAGTGAAGAGCACTTTAATTTTTCAAACATGGCTTGGCACTCGAGGGACCATCCCAGGGGATGCCCTGGCTTGGGTTTCACCCCCTCCCTGTTTTAAGCAGATTGGTAATTGGCATGGTTATCTGGGTGAACATAGGAATTAATTGGTCATAAAAAATTCAAAAACCCGAGAAACTTTGCAACTGCCTCCTGGTTTGAGGACCTTCCACTCCAGTATTGCCTTCACCTCTCTGGGATCCTTGTCAACCCCCTTTTTCAAGATTCAGTACCCCAGGTAGTCAAGGCTGGTCTTGTGGAAATCACATTTGGATAATTTCGTGTAGAGCTGGAATCAATGTTTCCAACCATTGGCTCCTTTTAGTGAATTTGTGGTTTCTGCTTTCACTTTTGTAACTGCTGGCTCGTGGTTGGTTATTAGCGCCTCTTCTAGCCCCTGTTGGTTCACTACTTTCCTTTGCACCCATCACTGGGTTTTGTCCCAATCTATCGACAGACTCCACTTTTTCCACCATGCTAAACCTAAGACCATGGATTCAGTCAGACCTGGGACCACAATAAACAGGACAGTGTCTAAGCAGGTTCCAACTTTGATACTTACTGGCTCAATGAGGCAAGTCTCTGGTACATGATCTGTTATCAAGCTGTCTATCTGGGAAAAGGCCATGGGTTGCTTCAGTTTTCTTAGTCTCCCTACCCTTTGTTTTTGTATCTATCAGGTGCAGTAGATTTCAGAGCTGGCTTAACTTTATTGCAACTTAGTAAAAAAAAAAACCTTTGCTTTAATGAAATGGGTTCATTTAATGGTTGCTTTAACTAAGGGATCGGATTGGGGCAGCTCTGACAGTGCACAAGTTGTGTCATTCAAAAAGTATCCATAACAGGCTGTAGAAAGTGTTTGAAAGGGCTATTTACAAATAATTAAAGCAGCCATATTCTTCCGAAAACATGGGGCAATTGTTCTGAATGCCTTTCCTGAGTGCCACTCAAGGGATGCTTTTGTTTAGATCACTCTTGAGACAAAGTAGCTGTCACACACACACACACACACACACACACACACACACACACACACACACACACACAAGACACACACACACCACAATGCAAACAGCCAGAAAAAGCATTTTATGTAGCAGTGCTGAACTTACTCAAGGGACAGTATTTTGCAAAGCAAATCCTTGTTGCAATTTTTACCAAAACCCTATCAGATCTAGGAGTTTTATTGTATTCTTACTGCCAATGAGGAGATGAGGGTAGATGCCTACAGTTTGAAAGAAGGAAGGAAAGTTGGAAGAGATCTTCTGAAAGAAATGGGGAATGAAAGAAAGCTCTGCTACATTGTTAGATAAGATAAAAACAAAACACCATTCATCTTTATTGTCCACCTATCATTGTTTCTCATCTACTTTTCTTAAGACATAACTTGATTTTAAAAACCAGGTATTTTACTGTCCCATTCGAACCAATTGGCTGATTTAAGGAAATTAATTTTTGTTAATGTAAGCTTTGCTTATGTTTTAAAATATATTTTACATGTCAAGATACCGTATATACTTAAGTATAAGCCGAATTTTTCAGCCCACTTTTTGGGCTGAAAAATTCCACTTCAGCTTATACTCCAGTCAACAAAAAAACTTACCGAGGACTTGTGCGCGGCCGAGGCTTTGGTGCTTCCAGGATCGCGCGCACCTCTCCCAAGCCACCGCCGTCCGGAGATCTGCCGAAGTTTGGGGAGGTTTGGGGAGGTGCGCGCGCACCTCCCCAAACCTCCCCAAACATCGGCAGGTCTCCGGACCTCCGCACCCTGCCTGCCTGCTTCTTTCCGCAGCGGAGTTCCGGAGACCTGCTGACGTTTGGGGAGGTTTGGGGAGGTGCGCGCCTCCCCAAACCTCCCTAAACGTCAGCAGGTCTCCGGACCTCCATGCCCTGCCTGCCTGCTTCTTTCCGCTGCGGAAAGAAGCAGGCAGGCAGGGCGCGGAGGTCCGGAGACCTGCCGACGTTTGGGGAGGTTTGGGGAGGTGCGCGCGCACCTCCCCAAACGTCGGCAGGTCTCCGGACCTCCGCGCCCTGCCTGCCTGCTTCTTTCCGCAGCGGAAAGAAGCAGGCAGGCAGGGCACGGAGGTCCGGAGACCTGCTGACGTTTAGGGAGGTTTGGGGAGGCGCGCACCTCCCCAAACCTCCCCAAACGTCGGCAGGTCTCCGGACCTCCGCGCCCTGCCTGCCTGCTTCTTTCCGCAGCGGAAAGAAGCAGGCAGGCAGGGCGCAGAGTTCCGGAGACCTGCCGATGTTTGGGGAGGTTTGGGGAGGTGCCCAAACCTCCCCAAACGTCGGCAGGTCTCCGGACCTCCGCGCCCTGCCTGCCTGCTTCTTTCCGCAGCGGAAAGAAGCAGGCAGGCAGGGCGCGGAGGTCCGGAGACCTGCCGACGTTTGGGGAAGTTTGGGGAGGTGCGCGCGCACCTCCCCAAACGTCGGCAGGTCTCCGGACCTTCGCGCCCTGCCTGCCTGCTTCTTTCCGCAGCGGAAAGAAGCAGGCAGGCAGGGCACGGAGGTCCGGAGACCTGCTGACGTTTAGGGAGGTTTGGGGAGGCGCGCACCTCCCCAAACCTCCCCAAACGTCGGCAGGTCTCCGGAACTCCGCGCCCTGCCTGCCTGCTTCTTTCCGCAGCGGAAAGAAGCAGGCAGGCAGGGCGCAGAGGTCCGGAGACCTGCCGACGTTTGGGGAGGTTTGGGGAGGTGCGCGCGCACCTCCCCAAACCTCCCCAAACTTCGGCAGGTCTCCGGACGGCGGTGGCTTGGGAGAGGTGCGCGCGATCCTGGAAGCACCGAAGCCTCGGCCGCGTGCAAGTCCTCGGTAAGCTCCGGGCGGTCACTTGCTTCGCGTCTCCTGAGGGAAGGGGGGGTGACTGGAGCGGGTGTGTTTCCTCGCCTGCTGGGTGCCGCAATTTGCCCGGGGAACGCGCGGGCCCCGAATGGCAGCGTGGAGCGAGGAAGCGGACAGCCAGGGCTTCCCCGAGAGCCGTGGCCACACAGGGTATTCTTGTGTATTCAGGCTTGCAAAATGGCGGATCGAGCCTCTGCTGGCGGCAGAGGCTTGCAGAGTGCGGATCCAGCCTCCGCCGGCGGCGGAGGCTTGCAGAACGGCGGATCGGCTTATACTCGAGTCAATAACTTTTTGCAGTTTTTGGGGGTGAAATTGGGGGTCTCGGCTTATACTCGAGTCGGCTTATACTCAAGTATATACGGTACTTAAATTTATAACTGGAACAGTGCAGGTTGTGTAATGGATCATAACACACAGTTATAGCTGATTGATTAAAGAGAGCTGGCTACTGCATGAGGCGATTGGTTGCCTTGAGTGAAAAGGGGGGATTTCCTTGTTCCAGCCTTTTTGCCCTGTGTGCCCTGTATGCTCTCTGTGATTTACCTGATAATTTTCCTGCTGTGTTGATTTACCTGGCTATGCTCGTGTTTGCCTCTCTTATTTACTGTAAATATATTTCTTTATATAAATGCACAAGTTCTTGTCAGAAGTGATAGAAAATCGGCCCTCTATCCCCATCATGGGCCAAATTTGCTTTAGTAATTGTTGATGATTACTCTAGATATGGATTTTGTTATTTACTAAAGAAGCAAAACTGAAGTGTTTCAACAGGTTAAGCAGTGCCTAATGTTTATAGAAAGGAGGTACAATCAAAGGTTATGTCAACTACAGACAGACAGAGAAGTTCATGTTTAATATGTTTCAGCACTGGGTGAAAAAGAAAGACATAAACCATAGAAAGACAAACCCCTACAAGCAAAAGGGAATAACACAAAACTATCCCTCAACAATAAAAACTATTAGTATTCATGGACAAAGTTTACACATAAACTTACACATAAACTTAGCAAAGTTTTGCTTCTTTTAAAGATTATTTAACATTATTTAATGCTATCAGAGTGCTCTGGAACTTTAAATAAAAGAATGGTAATCAACTGCTAGTGAATATCTTTGTAGAATTGGCAATACAGGAACATAGGCTGTGGTTTCTATAGCGACCATATCACAGGGGTCTATAGTAGGAAAGATTTAATAAGTAAGAATGACAGCTTTCTAACTATCTCTTTCACAAATGCAAGGACATGCTTTAAAATATTACATTTTAAAATGATTTTCACAAACATTTATTCAAATCCATTTTAATATGCAGTATTAATATATCTTTAAGAGACCCAGTTTGCTGTTGTGCTTAAAGCATCAATCCAGAGCCCAGAAGATATTGAGTTCTGATCCTGCCTTAGGCACAAAGCCAACTGGGTGACCTTAGGCCAGTCATTCTATCTCGCCAAGGAAGAGGCAAGGGCAGCCCACTTCTGAAATGTTTCTAGAAAAAATGCAAAGCCTTGTCCAGGCAATCACTAGGAGGAAAGAAAGAGAAAGGGAAAGGGAAAGGGAAAAAGAGAGAGAGAAAAAGGAAGGGAGGAAAGAACTTTACAAATATTTCCCCTTATTTCTCCAATGCTTGAACACTGATTAGATAAGGTAATCAAATAAGCTAAACATATATAGATATTCTTTGCAATGGAAACAAATTAATACAACTTTCTAAAAATAATCTCTTTGCACTTACCACTTGTATTCCAGATTGCATCTTGTTGATCCTTATATTCATTTTTCATGTATTCTTGCACATAGATTTTAGGATCAGAGCCTGATTTTAAGATATCACTAAGCAATGCAATGTATGCTATAGCCAGCCTGAGGGTGTCAATTTTAGAGAGACGTCTTTCATAAGGGAAAGTTGGTACATGGTCTCTGAGTTCTTCAAAAGCAGAATTAATACTAAGCATCCTTTTTCGTTCTCTAATGTTGGCAGCATGCCTTTCTCTTTTGTGAGATTGATCTGGAATAATTTTGTGGGAGTTATGTTGCCAATCAGTTTCATCAGACTGAATCAATGAGGAACTGTCCAATTCAGCATTACCTTCAAAGTGCAAGATATGATTATCAAAGTCTGAAACTCGTGTTGGCATATCAGGAGAAAATGTTTGAAAAGGAGCAGGTAAATACACAAAAACTTCACTTGCAGTAGAATAATCAAATAGGAAATTATCTAAGTGAGAGAACTGGCTGGAAGAATTACCATTGACTCCAAATGGGCAATTGGATATCGAGCCTTGTTCAAAATTAAAACAAGATAATTCCATTGTTGGATCTTTTAACAGCTGATCCAACTGAAAATTCATATATAGTCTTCAAGTGCACAAAAAATATGATAATCAAACTGCACTTTTAAATAAAAACTCCAGAAAGAACTTCAAATTATTATGGCTCCAGCCAAGCACTATACAGTTATACTCCAGTTTGATAAACTAGGTTGATGTGAAGCTTTAAATATCTGGAAGCTTCATAAAAAGCTGCTTTATTATTTCTTTGATATCATTGGATAATAAATAAATGTTCTTCATCTGACCCCTAGATTAAACATCTATTGATGTCATTACCAAGTTTGTCCTCATGTTCATTCATTCATGTTGCTCTTTACTTAGCATTTATGTATGACTCTACAATGAGTTGTTTTGCACCAAAAAGGAGAATAAAATGATATCTTTTATAAGACGTTAGCAAAATGTTACACAGCTGATTTTTAAAAAAAAAAGATTTATGCCATTATAATACTGTCAGAAACATATGACTGCCTTCTTTGATCAACCAAGAACACTCAAGTTTTCTTTATTTTATATAAAAATATAAAAAGGAGAGTGATCAAGGCAAATCTCTGTGCTGAACAGCTGTACATACACTATCTTTTTCCTAATAACTAAAGAAAAAATACTCTTACATTTTAGGGACTTTTACATTACTATTTTTTTCTGAAACTCTCACATTTTCCCAAAATAGTCACAAATCTATTACATTCAGGGTAAAATATAATTATTGTCCAAGAAATGTGCAGTCAAGTTAGTGAAAATGGAAGATTATTAGGAGTTTATCATAGAAACATAGAAGGTAAGTGTCAACTTTTGAAGCAAACTTAGTTGAAGCCATCTTTTTGTTCTAAGTTGCCACATAGAAGGGGGTGGAAGGGGGCAACATTGCATTCCTATTTGTATTGCTAGACAAAACATTGAGCAGTCTCATGGGAACCAAGGTCATTCACACAGGTGCTGGAAGTAGGAGCAAAGACAAATTGAGAAACCCACCAATTGCTTTCATTGGGAAACATGATCTATAGCATAGTAGAGGGGAGGGAAATATTACTTTTGAATCTCTAAGGAAATTTTAGAGTTGGTTTCAATTTTGACCATACCAATATCATGTATCCAATAAACAAGTGCTTTGAGGAAACTTCAAACCTCAGAGTTCTCCTTTGTATGGCTTCATTAGTCGGAACCTTGACAGTTAGGATTGGAAAGACCATAACATTCATAATAGATAATAATAATAATAATAATAATAATAATAATAATAATAATAACAACAACAACAACTTGGAAGGGACCTTGGAGGTCATCTAGTCCAAGGAAACCCTATACCATTTCAGACAAATGGCTGTCCAATCTCTTCTTAAAAACTTCCAGTGTTGAAGCATTCACCACTTCTGTAGGCAGGTTGTTCCACTGGTTAGTTGTTCTAACTGTCAGGAAGTTTCTCCTTAGTTCTAGGTTGCTTCTTTCCTTGACTAGTTTCCATCCATTGCTTCAGGTGCTTTGGAGAATAGCTTGGCTCCCTCTTTTTTGTGGCAGCCCCTGAGATATTGGAACACTGCTATCGTGTCACCCCTCACCCTTCTCTTCATTAAACTACACATACCCAATTCCAGCAACCGTTCCCTATATGTTTTAGCCTCCAGTCCCCCAATCATCTTTGTTGCTCTTCTCTGTACTCTTTCTAGAGTCTCGACATCTTTTTTACATCGTGGTGACCAAAACTGGATGCAGTATTCCAGGTGTGGCCTTACCAAGGCATTGTAAAGTGGTAATCTTGATTCTATCCCTCTGTTAATGCAGCCTAGCACTGTCTTGGCTTTTTTGGCTGGCTCATATTTAAGTGATTGTTCACTAGGACTCCAAGATCTCTCTCACAGTTACTACTATCGAGCAAGGTACCACCTATACTATACCTGTGCATTTGATTTTTCCTGCCTAAATGTAGAACCTTACTTTTTCACAATTGAATTCCATTTTGTTAGATAGTGCCCAGTGTTCGAGTCTGTCCAGATCCTCCTGTATCTTAAGCCTATCTTCTGGAGTATTGGCTATTCCTGCCAGCTTGCTATTATCTGCAAATTTGATGAGTTCCCTATCTATCCCCTCATCCATTGATGAAGATGTTGAAGAGCACTGGGCCCAGAAGAGAGCCCTGGGGCACCCCACTACACACTTCCTTCCATGTAGATGCAGTTCCATTGAGGGCCACACGCTGAGTACGGCCTGTCAGCCAGCTACAAATCCATCTGGTGGTGATCTAACACACATTTTTCTATCTTATCAAGTAGTAGGTTGTGATCTACTTTATCAAATGCCTTACTGACCAACTTGGTTAAAGAATGCAATAAGGCATGATCTGTTTTTGACAAACCCATGTTGGCTTTTAGTGATAACTTTGTTCGCATCAAGGTGTTCGCTGATTTGTTGTTTGATTATCTTTTCCAGAATCTTCCCAGGTATTGAGGTCAGGCTGATAGGTCTGTAGTTTCCTGGATCTATTTTTTTCCCTTTTTTGAATATGGGAACTACATCAGCTCTCTTCCAGTCCTCTGGTAGTTCCCCAGTGCTCCAGGATCTTTGAAAAATATAGTTCAGTGGTTCTGAGATCACGTCTGCCAGTTCCTTTAGAACCTTGGGGTGTAATCCATCTGGTTCTGGTGATTTGAACTCGTCTAGGCTGGACAGGTGCTCACTTACCATTTTCTTGCCTATCTTAACTTGCGTTTCTATTCTGGTTTTTATGGCACTGGTTTTGGTAGGTTGGACTGTTTTTCCCTTTGTGTAAAGACAGATGCAAAAAACGAGTTAAATAGTTCTGCTTTCTCCCTGTTGCTTGTCACCTTCTTGCCGCTTTCCCCCACTAATGGACCAATCATTTCCTTAACTTTTTTCTTGTTTCTTATATGTTGAAAGAGACTTTTTTTGTTATTTTTGACTTTGGTCGCAAGCCTTAGTTCATTTTGAGACTTAGCCTCCCTCACTTCATCTTTGCAGGCATGGGCTGTTTGCTGATATTCTGCCTTAGTTATGTGCCCCTCTTTCCACTTCTTATACTTGTCCTTTTTATCTTTCAGTTTATCAGACAGTTCTTAATGCAGCCATGCTGGTTTCTTCTGAAAGCTGTTATTTTTCTTCTTTGTTGGTATTGTGCTAGACTGGGCCTTTATTATGTCACTTTTCAAAATTTCCCAAGCTTCTTGAGTTGTTTTCCCCTTTAGGATTCTCATCTATGGAATTCTTCCCAAGGTTTCTCTAAATTTATTGAAATTAGCTCTTTTAAAGTCCAAGACTCTAGTTTGGCTGTATTCTATTGCTTGTGCTTCCATAATTTGAATTCCAATATTGCATGATCACTTCCCCCCAAGGTTCCTGTGGCTTTGACACTTTCTATCATTTCATCTCTGTTAGTGAGAATTAAATCCAATATGGCTAATCCCCTAGTTCCCTTCTCTACTTTTTGGGAGAGAAAGTTGTCTGCTAGGTTTGTCAGGAATCTGTTTGATCTTCCACTTGGTGCAGAGTTTGTCTCCCAGTTGATATCAGGGTAATTAAAGCCCCCATTACTATTGTGATGCGCTTCCTACATACCTTAGTTAACTGACTAGCAAAAAGTTCATCTATTTCCTCTGTTTGGTTGGGCAGCCTATAGTATACACCTATGGCAATGTCATTTTTTCCCCTTTTATATTGGCCCAAATACATTCAAGTTTACAGTTTTCATCATTGTTGTGCTCTATTTCTGTAGAGATAAAGTTATTTCTTATATATAGAGCAACTCCACCTCCTCTTTTGTTTAGTCTATTTCTTTTAAATAATTTAAATCACTCTAGCTGTGTGTTCCATTTGTGGGTTTTGTCCCACCATGATATGGCAACAATGTTGTTGATATGGCAACAATATCATATCCGCCCTCATTTACCTGAATTTCTAGTTCATACTCTGCGCATTGGTGTACAGACATTTGAGTCCTTTATGACTGACCCTGTGTTTACTTGCTACATAACTAGGTTCCCCTATTTTCTTAGATTGCCAGGGACAGTGATGTTCTGTATCAATTATCTCACTGTCCCCATTGTTTACTTTAAATATTTCTTCAGAAAAGCCGTGAATTTATTGCCAAGTAACTCAGTCCCTTTCTTGGATGGATGCAGACCATCTCTTTTGTACATTTTTTCATTGGACCAGCTGCAGACATCGTGACTAATATAACCAAAGCCTTCTCCTTTACACCACTCCTTTAGCCACATATTAAATTCTGCTATACACCGGCCTTTTCCATTTTGCTCCTTATACACTGGTAAGACCTCTGAAAAAGTGAGCCTAGGGCCTATTCTGCTGAGTTCCTGCCCCAAGCTCTGGAAATCATTCTGCCAGAGAGTACATCGTTTTGGGACAGATCGTTAGTGCCAAGATGTACAATGGCATTCACATCACAGTCTTTGCTGGCATTGTTGACTATTTTGAAAATACGCTTCTTGTCCCTACTGGCAGTAGCACCTGGAAGACACCTGACCTCTTTTGAAACCCCTGTATCCTTTCCTAAATTAACATCCCTTATAAATGAGTCACCAACCAGAAGGTGGCTTCTCTTTTTGGGTACCTTTCTTTTCTTGCATGACTGATTCGCACTTCTCCCTGTCAGAAACAAGTTCATCTCGGACCATGGTCCCCTGCTTATTTGAGTTATCACAATTACCTTGACCTGTTTCCTTAATGTCCCTGTTAAGGTCAGCAAGGGCACTGTATCTGTTATGCAGGGACACAGCTAAAGCTTTGGGTTTATGGTTCACAGCTCTCACCCTGCCAGATCCCATAGTTGTCCACACTGCCCTTCTCCTGCAGGATCTTTGTGGTAGAGGGGGCTGATAGCATGGAGGCTCAGTAGAGTAGGAGGGCTGAACTGAACACCTGATTTCTGCCTAAAGAGCACAGATTACAGACCCTTGATGAATAATCTGTCCTTGTAGACTAGTAATTTGTGTACATATAGGACAGTTTCCCATGTAGTACAATTCCCAACCTTTGTAGGAATCCACTATTTGAAGTTCTCAATGTATGATTCCTATTTCGGCTGGTATCACAGTTGTTGAGCAAAGATGTTGTTGAAGACATCCTGTGACTGTTTTGCTCAATGACCACAAACCCATCACTCCCAATCGCAGTCATTAAGCAAGAATTGCAGGTCATGTAGGGGGCAGAGTTCCAGGTAAGGACTGCAGGGGGAGTGGAGAGGTCCTAGGAGACTTGGCACAGGCCATGTGCAAGTTGGGGGGAGTTGCAGTGCAGTGCAAAGTTACAGTCACTCCTGCAAGCCTCAGCTGCCCTAGTCTGGCCATGCACAAAGCTGCTGCAACCCAGAGAGGCCCACCTAGTCCACCAGTGATTACATGTGCAAATCACATGTACCCTTCCTTCTCCAAATCCCAGAATTTGGGGAATGAAGCTTCCATGCTGGCATCCTATTTTGTGGTCCTTTGGAATCCTGATTCCTTCAAATTGCATGATGAGTCTTCTGAATAATCAGAATGAGGATTGTGAGAATCTGATAGAGAATAGCATGAGATGGCATGGAACTCATTTGTCAGCAGCAAGAGAAAAATGGCTGAAGGTGAGCAGGATGTAGCAGATCCTGTGGAGTCCAAAATGCAGGAGCAATTGGGGCTTGGTGGGATAGTGCTGGTGTGGCTGGCTGTGAGGTAGCATTTATCAGTGGCAGCAATGTCATGAAGGCCCTAGGTCTCTACTTTAGCCTAAGCTCCAGCTCTACTGTTCTTCAGGGCAACCAAAAAGACTAGGTAGATTTGGTAGAGATAGGTGTATGCAAAGAGTTGCAGTGCCCCTGCAATACTGTGTTTCCCTGAAAGTAAACCCATCCCTGAAAGTAAGCCCCAGCTGATTTTTGGGGGTGGAACTAATATAAGCCTTCCCCTCAAAAGTAAGCCCTACTTAAGGGCCCGCACATACATCCTGCCGCCAATTCCATCTGGTTTCACCATAGACATGCCCAATGCCGCTACCATGAGGCCTGCCAGATCCTCCCTCCTTCTGACCCACAGTGTTATGTACTGGGTTTTGGTTATGTACTGGGTTTTGGTGATACATCACGTGGGTTGCTGGAGCAGCTAATGGCTCTCCAGCAACCCAGACTAACTGTCTCCTGTCCTGCAATTGGCTAGCCCCAGGCGGCAAGAGTTGGTTCAAACCTATTGGCTGCCAGCTAGGGGCTAGACTATATATTATGGCTGGTTGCAGCCCATGCTTCAGTACAGTTCTAGCAAGAAATAAAGTATGACTTATCCTGTATTCAGCCTCGTGTCATCATTCCTGCACCTAAGAGCCCACTATTTAACAATACCGGTTCCTTGTTCCGTGGCCTCATGGTAGCAGCATTGGGCAGGAGGCTGCAAACGGTTGATTTTGGTGCAACACAGCCATTTCCCAGCTCGTGTGTTGTGCCCAATGCTGCTGCCAGGCCTACCATATGTTAACTCTAATTGTGTCACTGCACGTTTTTTTTGTTCGTCAGAAAAGTTCATTTCTAACTGTACATTTTCCCCTGCTTTCTACACCTTTGGTGATAACCTATCTGGTAACCATAGTGAATCCCATATGACCAGTTATGTTATGGTTTCAGACTGTTTTGTGCACATGTCTAGAAAAAGTTTCTCACAGTTATTCTTTATTGTCTTTCACTTTGCTGTTACTGTCTGTTACGTTAGGATGTAGTCGGCTAGCTCTCTCTATAATATATATTAAGTTATGCATCGTGTTTTATTTCCTTCCTTCATGCACATCATGCATCCTCTGAAGCACGGTCCTTCACCCTCTGACAGGCAGAATTATGCCTTGACATTTGGTAGCAGAGGATGGTTTGATTTATGTTTTTAGAGATGCATGTTTCTGCGGCTGTTATCAGTTAGTTAGTTCTAGCGAGGCAGCGGTGATTAACTGCTGAAACATATCAGCCACGGATGAAAAGGGAGGCTAGGAGCTTGTCTGTGGGGCATCTCCCTTCAACTTTACAAACTCCGATCACTTCAGCCACACGCCTTGGAGAAGACGCACCTGCTCCTGTCGACGATGCAAGGTCAGTCACTCCTTTTTCTATTTTTCCAAACTCCCTGGCAGCTGCTCTTGAAAATGTTCACACTCCAGGGGCTCAAGATGAATTTGAAAGGCTTGGAGCGAAACCTAAAGTTCAGCCGAAGAAAATTCCTTCTGCTCCTTCAAGCCCCAAGCGAACTATGCGAGATAGGGCTATGCAAGGCTACTGTGAACAAATTGGGGTTTTTGAAAAGCATTTGCAGCAGGCAAAGGAATATGTATCAATGGTTCAGCAATATGAGAGGAGTTATGAGCAAGAACCGGCCATATTGCCACACCCACAAGAAGAAGCCATATTGCCTCCTTCTTCCCCAATGCCAAAGTCACGCCCATCATTGAGTGTCACGCCAGATGAATGGGAACTGGAGGCTCCTATGTCACATGATTATGGGCTGTCCCAAAGGACATACAGAGCCACAGTGATGCCTGAAGCTAATGTTATAGCACCATCTACTGCATTAAGACATGAATTGGAGCTCTCACTCTCGCAACTGTCCATGCAAGAGGAATCTCTGCTCAGAGATACAAGATTTCTGCCGTTATCTGAGGCTCCAGACCCTGATGGTGCTAGGATTCCTGTTACTATTGCTTCTCCTGTTACTATTGCTTCTATGCAAGTCCCTCTACCTGGCAGAGCACAGCCATATTTAGCCCACACGCAATTGCCACTGGATTCTCATATGCGAAGGCCAGTGTCATCTGCAGGTTATGCTAATGCACCAGCCCTAGCGCCAGCGCCTCCTGCTGGCCAGGGTGGAATAGCAGCTCAAAGACAGTCACAGCCAGCACCAATGCTACCGGCAGCTTCAATGCAACATGTCCAGGCACAGGCACAGACGTCACTGGTGCCCCCTGCAGGTTATGGTCGGATAGCACAACCTGCACAGGCAGTACCTCAATTGTATATTCCTCATCAAACACCTTCTATTGTACCACTGGCTGGTGACTCAAAATTAAAGAAGTCAGGACAGAATTACAGGGTATGGGTCAGTGAGGTTGGACTTTTGCTATGCAGAGAAGGTACTCACATGATGGTGTTTAATCCTCCTGCCCAGCCATGGACTCCTGACATATGGGACTTGAATTATAGAGCATGCACAACATTATTGATGTCAATGGACACTGAATTGCAGCTCACGTTTTCACAAGATGCAACTGCCCAACAAATTTGGACTCAGTTAGAGACATGTTATCGGCCTACATCAATTGAGTCTACATGTTTACTTTTGTCTGAGTTCCATGGTTCCAGATTAAAACCTGGTGAACATATTGGAGCACATTTGACTAAAATGAAAGGTATTAGAAAAGAACTGGGTGAAAAAGGCTATCCTATTGATGATTTTCAAATGATCAGCATTATCATCAATTCTTTGAATCATGAGTGGAAAGATGCTATTTCCAAGACGCACAGTGGATCATGTATGCACAGTGGATCATGCACAGTGGATCATGTATGCAGAATTTTAACCGAAGAAGAGGCACTTATGCAAGCCGCACCACATTTAAGGGAACCACCTGCATCAAGAGCTCCAGTGAGGCGTACCTTCCGTAGAAGGACCTACGTTCCAAGGATGCCAAGATGCTGCATCTGCAATCGTGTGGGACATGCCACCAGGGATTGTCCCCAACGAGTTCCAGCGCCCATCACGTACCAGCCCAGAGGAACAGATTCCAGAGGAGGCAGAGGTAGAGGTGGATGACAAGGTCGTGGTCGTGGTTCCAGGCGTGATCCACAAGCTCCACTTGTCACATTGGTTGTGACCAATGATCCACAGTCTCAACCAGGGTACGACAGACGACTTCTTTGGACTTTGGATAGTGGAGCAGCATTACATGTTACCTACAGAAAAGAGCTTTACACAGAGATGCACGAGCCTGAACCTGAACTTCGTGAACTTTACTCTTTTTCAAATCATCCTGTTCAGGTCATGGGAAAAGGAACTGTTTATATTGAAGAGCTCGGTGCTCTCATTTCTGATGTTTACTACGTTCCGTCTGCCAGTAGTAATTTCCTTAGTCAGAGTCATTTGTCTAGGTTTTCTCATTTTCAGGTCCATCATCTTGAAAAAGCAAGTTATGTAGTTAAAGATGGAGATATTGTTGCTGAAACCATGGTGATTGGTGGTGTTTATTACATAAAACCAAAGTCTAAGCAGCAAGAGCAGGCAAGTATACATGTTCCAAAAAGCACAGGCCCAGAGAGAGACCTCCCAGAGAGAGATCCTGTTGCTACTCCAAACAAAAATACAAATAAAACACAGGTTGCTCACAGCAAGCCTGAGGTTCCTAATAAAAATGCTAATGTTGAGAATTCACTAACAGGTAAACGTTTGCATTCCAGGTGTTTCCATAAGTGGCATAGAAGATTGGGTCATGCCAGTTTCCGTGTTTCTGAAGAAGATGTCAGAGTTTGCAAGAGGTTTGGATCTAAAGGGGGGTAAGGTGTTCTTGGACTGTGCTGTCTGCAAGAAAGCCAAATCTAAAGCAGCAGCAATTCCAAAACGCACTACACGCCTGTCAACACGCATTTTTGATTTGGTACACACTGACATAGTGGGTCCTTTTGCACCAACACTTGGTGGTAAAAGATATTTCTTGACAATCGTTGATAATTATTCTAGATATGGATATGTATATCCTATGAAAGAAAAATCTAAGACCTTTCAGATCTTTAAAGACTTTGCTAGTCTTGTCTATACCCAATTTGAGGTCAACATTGCCAGCATCCAGAGTGATCGCGGTGCTGAATTCATGTCTCAGCGTTTCCAGGACTGGATGCGTGAGAATGGGGTAGTACATCAGACATCTGCTCCTTATACTCCAGCTGAAAATGGAGTGGCAGAACGCAGAAATGGGGTTTTGCAAACCATGATACGTTGCCTTCTTGAAGATGCCAACCTTGGTCTTCCATACTGGGGTGAAGCTATCAAATATGCTAACCATATCATCAACCGTACTTGGAGTAGTGTGATAAATCAAACCCCTTATTTCATGTTGTATGGACACAAGCCTGATCTCTCACATCTCCATATTTTTGGTTCATATGCTATGGTCAATATTCCCTTAGCCCAAAGAAAGAAAGGAGGTCCTGCAGCAAAAAGGATGAGATTTATGGGTATTGATGATAATTCAAAATAGAGCAAATATATTGACTCTCATCATGTTATTGTGGTTTCACAATCTGCTATTTTTGAGGAAGATGCTGACTGGTCCAAGATTCATTCTAACGATCCTGGAATTTATTTTCCTAGAGATGATGCTGCTGATACCACGCAACCTGATGATCAAGATTCACAGGATAATGTTCCTTCCACGAGTTCTTCTCAACCTACTGTTCCGTCTTTGCAAGCTGCCGATGCTGCCGCTGGCGACGATGATGAAGACGAGGATGACACAGAAGAAGAATGGACGGTTGTTCCGAGATGTTCCAAGAGGTCCACAAAGGGAATCCCTCCAAAACGTTATTCGTGGCAAGTAACAAAAACACCTGTACCTTTGATCAAACATCTTCCTGAATCAGAGCAAGATAAATGGTTTGAGGCAATGCAGGCTGAAATGGACAATCTAAAGGAACTTCAAGTGTTTACACCTGCAAGCCCTCCAGCAAACAAGAAAGTTATTGGTACTCGATGGGTCTACAGGATCAAAAAGAAGCCGAATGGTGAGTCATTGTACAAGGCCAGACATGTAGCCCAGGGTTTCGCTCAACGTTATCCTGAGGACTATACAAAGTCCACAGTGTGGACTGAGAGTGTGAAAATTGCTTTAGCCACTGCAACTATCCTTGGCCTAGAAGTTTTCCAGTTTGATGTTGAAACGGCTTATCTACACACTGATCTTGACGAAGAAATTTATGTCAAAGTTCCTCCAGATTTTCGACAGCAAGAAGGGGATACCTGGTTTCTACACAAAAGTCTTTATGGTCTGAAACAGTCTGGTTTAATGTGGTACTTAGGTCTTTCTGACAAACTAAATTCAATGGGCTTTATTAAGTCCGAAACAGATGAATGCGTGTTTACTAAAAGATCCGGTAATAGGTATGAGATAATCCTTGTTTATGTCGATGATATTGTTTATATTGGTCCAAATAAGCAGATAAGTGGGTTTTTTGCTAAAGCTTTACAAAAGTTTTTCACGTTGAAGTCTTTAGGATGTATTAACACTTATTTAGATGTTCAAGTTGTCAAAACTCAGAAGGGGTTTAGTCTCACACAAGAAGAGAAGATTGAACAACTGTTACATCACTGCAACATGGAGGACGCTAAGCCTGTGAGTATACCCATGCAAACCGATTTTCACAATTTGGTACATGAACCAAGTCCTGAGTTTGAAGATCAAACACTATATCGCTCAGTCATTGGGTCGCTGCTGTATATTAGTAATTGGACTAGATCCGACATTGCACTTAGCGTTAATCTTTTATCACGACATGTAGGTAAGGCAAAACAGTTTCATTGGACATGTGTTAAAAAGTTATTGAGGTATCTAAAACACACAAAAGACATGACGTTGTTGTTGGAACCAACACATACTGATTATGCAGAGTTATGTTGTTATGCAGATTCAGATTGGGCGAGTGATAAGAAGTCATGGAAAAGTACTTCAGGTTATATGATGTTCTTAAATGGATGTCCTGTTTACTGGCATGTGTGTAAACAGAATTTTGTTTCTTGTTCCTCTACAGAAGCTGAGTATGCTTGTGTGTCTGATGCATGCAATTCTTTAACCTGTTTTGATGCTTTAGTCACAGATATCTGGACACATCCGATTCGACCAATCACTGTGATGGAAGATAATGAATCTGTGGTTTATATTTCTGAAACACGTTTTACAGGTTCAGGGTCCAGACACATTGACATCCAATATCAAAACATAAGACAACTGGTTAAACAAGGTTTTGTGACATTACAGTATGTGCCTACACGTGATCAAATTGCTGATATGCTGAACAAACCACTTCCTACAGCCCAGCATGAGTATCTGCGTGAGAAGATGTGCCTTACTTGAGTCTTCACTTTGCTGACGGAAGAAGGGGAATGTCACTGCACGTTTTTTTTTGTTCGTCAGAAAAGTTCATTTCTAACTGTACATTTTCCCCTGCTTTCTACACCTGTGGTGATAACTTATCTGGTAACCATAGTGAATCCCATATGACCAGTTATGTTATGGTTTCAGACTGTTTTGTGCACATGTCTAGAAAAAGTTTCTCACAGTTATTCTTTATTGTCTTTCACTTTGCTGTTACTGTCTGTTACGTTAGGATATAGTCAGCTAGCTCTCTTTATAGTTTTTATATTTTTGTAATTAAAAGGTATTTAGTAAGATTATGCGTCGTGTTTTATTTCCTTCCTTCATGCACATCATGCATCCTCTGAAGCACGGTCTTTCGCCCTCTGACAGGCAGAATTATGCCTTGACAAATTGCCACTGTGGCCTTATAGCAGCGGCATTGGCATATAGAAGTGGCAAATGGCCGGTTTCGGTGAGACATGGCCATTTCCCACTGGCCACGGCCATTTCCTGCTTCATGCATTGTGCTCAATGTTGCTGCTAGGCCTACCATGTGTTAACGCTAACCCCCACTGTGGCCTCAAGGCCGCGCTATTGGCAAGCACAACGTGGCTCAGTTGAAAATAGCCATGGAACAAGCGGGGCGGGTCCCCCCCCACCTGCAGCAGGTGGAGTACCAGAGACTCAGGGAAGGAGGGTGGTGACACATGCCCTTACCACGCCAGGCCAGCCCCTGTAGCCCTGGGGCAGCCATGCTGGGCAGTGGCGGGAAGGGTGCCAAGGTGGGGCCCGCCAGGTTGACCAAAGTGGCAGGTGGAATGCCAGAGGCTCGGGGAGCGAGGGTGGTGAAGCAGGTGGTCAGGCCATTGGTGAGCGCAACACAGCTCAGCTGAAAGCAGCCTCGAAACAAGTGGGGCAGGTAAGGAAAGAAAACCTCACCCACCCACCCCAAATTGCATTTCTTTGCTTACCTGACTCCCAGCCCCATGCCATTTCTCCTTCGCGATCCGCCACCACCGCATGCAGGGAAACTGTTTAGGAATTGTTGTGCAGAGGTCTCCTTGTGCTACCAAGGAGTTGCACAGACAAGGAAGGGTACTGAGAGCAGTAAGAGTCACACAGTAACCACAAGAGTACACTGAGTTGTAAAAGCAAAAAGTAGTTTACTTTAAGGTGGTGTATAAACAAAAATGCAGTCAAAAATAAACAGTCCAAGTCATACACAATAGCAACAGTCCAAGGAGTAATCCAAAATACAAAGTCTTCTTACCGGTCCAGAGGTCAATACACAGCTGTTCAGGTTTACAACAGTAGTAAACCAACAGAGCAAAAACAGTAATAGTAGAGAGCAGTGAATTCAGAGAGAGAGAGAAGCTACGTTACTAGCTCCCTCTTATGGCCATGAGAACACTTACACACCCATTGGCCAATTAACATCTTAAAGACATAACATCATGGTTAATATATTTTCAACCCAACATTGTAGGCTAACACCATATGCCTAACAGAAACAAAAGTTTTTTTGGGAAAAAAAGGTCAATCAATCAACCAATTCCAACTTCATGAGATCTTTTTTTTGCAGGTTGCTTCTCTCTTTGATCAGTTTCCAAGCATTGTTTCTTGTCCTCGCTCTGATGCTTTGGTGAACAACCTGGCCCCCTGCCTTGTGGCAGCCCCTCAGATACTGGAATACTGCTATCATGTCTCTTCTATTTCTTCTCTTCTTTAGACTAGCCAAACCCATGTTCTGCAGCCATTCTTCATATATTTTAGTCTCCAGGCCTTTAATAATCTTTGTTGCTCTTCTCTGAATTTTTTCCAAACTCTCAACATCTTTTTTGTGATATGGTAACCAAAATTGGCTGCAGTATTCCAGGTGTGGTCTTACTAGGGTTTTATAAAGTGATACTGATATTTTCCATGATCTTGATTCTATGTCTCTGTTTATACAACCCAATGATTTATAGATCAGGACATTCAGTTATTCATTTTGAATTTATTTTATTTTATTAGAAAATAAATTAGACCACAAATACAGGGTGAGGGACATATTATTTGACAATAGATAATAAAAATAGAGTAAAATCAGTAGCAGAGAGTAAAAGGCAGCAATTAACATTTAAAAGTATTATTGCAGAATTAGCACTTATTAAAAAGTTCTAAATCAAGATTCCAACAACAATTTTGTATATATTGAGATTAACAAAAGAATTTGGCATATTATGTTTTGCAGAGAGAATATCTTTCCCAAATTTACTTAAATGTAACTATTCTAGTACATTTCACTATTTTCCATCTTTTATTCATCAAAATTTACATTCCAACATTCTTTCATAATTTTTCATACCAGAGAACTAATAATGAAGGCTCTGTATTTTTCCTAAACATGTAGTCCTCAACTTACAACAGTTTGTTTAGTGACCATTGGAAGTTACAACAGTACTGGAAAAAGACTTTTGACCATTTTTCATACTTACAACTATTGCAGCATCTCCATGGTCATGTGATCAAAATTCAGATACTTGGCAACTGGCTCATATCTTTGACAGTTGCAGTGTCCCAGGGTCATGTAATCCACCTTTTGCGATCTCAAAGGGAAAGCCAGATTCACTTAACAACCACATTATTAAGTTAACTGCAATTAACAACTATGGCAAGAAAGGTCGTAAAATGGGGAAAACTCACTTAACAACTGTCTCACTTAGCAACAGAAATTTTGATCTCAGTTGTGGTTGTAAATTGAGGACTATTTGTATTGTCCTATAGCCAACCTTGCAGCAACTATCATGTATTGAACCATTGTGTTTTTAGTTCCATTAGTTAATCACATTAAATAATGACAATAAACATACCTAGGGATTCAAGTTTCTGATATCAACACTGTCAGTCTAATTACTTCTCTCCAGAATCTTTGTACAACTTTGCAGAATCACCATGCATGTACACTAGGGTACACTATGCTTTACCACATTTTCAAAATTTATTTGGGAATCTCCCAGTAATCATAGCAATTTGTATGGGAGTAAACCATCTATGAATAGCTTTTAGATATTTTTTTTCTGATCTTTGCTACTATAAACCATAATGTGCAGTTCTTCCAAAGTGTAAGTGTTGTGTGATTGAGGTACTGATTCTTAAATCTGATTCCCATTTTTGTTTGACAGATGCTGATCTCACCTCAAATTTCTAACAGGCCTTTATATATTTTGGAGATTAGATCTTAACAAGACTCTGAAGATTTTAACAAGATTTTCAAAATCTGTTAACAAAAAAGTCAATGCAATCCTAAATTGCATTAACAGAGGGATTCAATCAAGATCATCTGAGGTACTAATACCACTCTATAAAGCCTTACTAAGACCATACCTAGAATACTACAACCAATTTTGATCTCTGCACTATAAAAAGATGTTGAGACTCAGAGTTTCTGGTGACATCGCTGCAACATGGGTGTCAGGGAATGTAGCTCCGTTCCCCAAGCCTGATTTCTACCAGCTGTGGTTTCCAACAGGATTGAAAGTTGCCTTGTAGAGGCAACTGGCCAAAGGGTGAAACTTTGTAGATTGCGGGCCAGTGGTAGCTGACCTGTTTGATCCAAAGTAGCCCTTGGGACTGGCGGGAAGAAAGGCTGACCACAGATTGGGCATTTTGAGACCACCTCTTTCACGAGTATCCTGCATAATCTTAAGTTTAACTCGTGGCCTTTTCCCTGCCCAAACAAATTTATTGATACCCCGCTGCCATTCTTCCAGATTAGAATCTTTCTTAAGAACCGGTATCATTTGAAATAAGAATAAAAATTTAGGCAGGACATTCATTTTCACTGCTGCGATTCTTCCCAACAAAGACAATTGCAATTTTTCCCAACTCTCCAATTCTTTTTGAATTTTTCCCCATAATTTTTCATAGTTATTTTTTTTTTAATTTAAAAGTTTTAAAATACAATTTTCCTTTAAAAAAACCTCCCTTCCCCCTCCCTCCTCCCCCCCTACCTCCCCTCCTCCCCCCTCCCTCCTCCCCCCCTACCTCCCCCCCTCCCCCCCTACTTCCCAGAGCTAAATACAAGGTATATATATATATATATAAAAAGCAAACCTAAGCAACCATATACTAACAACTATAAATTCTAAAATCCATCACTCTCTAGCTTATATAGGATAAAACAAACCTTAACAATATTAAATATATATAAAAAACTAGAATAAGAAAAAGACACTCTCTAGCTTATATAGAATGGAGCAAACCTTAATAGTATTAAATATATATTAAAGACAAAAAAAAAGGAAAAAGAAAAAAAAAGCCCCTTCTCAACCCTATACTTATCCTAAATAAACTCCATCCATTTTATCCATTCCATGATATAACATTCTTACAAATAATCTTTCAAATTAACCAAGGATCCCAAATCAGAAAACTTTAAAGTCAACTCTTCTGTAATCGGCCGTTCCTCTTCCAGTACCACATCTGTAATTATTCCAAACAAAAAAAAAAGAAAAAAGATTACGAACAAAACTTTAACCTCCATTTGAAAATCTTCTGTATATTCCCCCAAACTTTAATCCAAAAAAGCTCAACCTTTCCACAAAACCACCAAATATAAAAATATATTGCGTCTACACCCAAACCTTTTCCCACCTCCCCTACTTAACTACTTGACTACAACGTAAAAGTTCCATAGACTTCTGCAAATCCTGCTATTTTCTCTTCTTAGATCGTTTTGCAGCAGCACGCGTCACCCTCTGTTTTATAGATTCATCCGACGAGGTTGTATCTTGATCTCCTCCAACACTGTTGTCTTCTATCTGACCATCTTCGGCCTCTTGATGCACTCCTTCTCCAGATCCCTTTTCAGCTTCCAAAAATGTTAATGGCGTTGCATTTAAAACATTATTGTAGAAATCACGCGCTTGCATCACAGTAACCAAACGGTACCTTTTACCTTCGTGCGTCACCATCAACCCCACTGGGATCTCCCATCTGAACCTTATATCTCGTTGCTTGAGCTCTTGCACAAGAAATGTAAAATCCTTCCTTCTCCTTAGAATCTTTGGAGGAATTTCTTTTAAGACCAAAACTTCTTGATTAGCAATCACAACTTTAGTATCATAAGCAGCTTGTATAACTTCATCTCTAGTTTCCCTTTTTGCAAAATATACCACCACATCTCTAGGCAACTTTCTCTGTCTGGCAATCCATGAATTCACACGAAACACTTTATCCATGCCTCCTTTTATTTCAGATGCTGGCTGTTTCAACACTACTTCAAAAGCCTCAGAAACCAGCTGCTTTAGATCTTCCTTAGTATTCTCCTTTAAGCCTCTAATTCTAATGGCAAACTGCATCTGGAAATATTGAGCAAGACTCAGTTCCTTTTCCATTTTATCTTCATTCTCCAATACTTTTGCTTCTAATATAGCATTCTTTTGAGTCAAGTCTTCTAGCTTTTCCTCCAATTCTTCCACACAACGAGCCACTTTACACACTGAAGTCAAGATGTCTACCCTCATCGCTCTGAGCTTCTGTTCCATCCTCTCCTCCATTCTCTCCTCCAATTTCTCCAATTTCTCCTCCATCTGTGCAAATCTATCATTAATTGATTCCAAAATTACCTGGGTGTGTTTTTCAAGAGCATCTTGTAAGTCCTTTGATGTCAATACATCAGGAGGATGCAGCGCCTGCAATAATGATTGTTGCACGGGAGAAGTTCCAGCACTCCGAAGAGTTTTAGGGGGTGGTTTAGCCGCCATCTTTTACCAAATATGACGCACTTTCACTTCAGATTTATAATCCAAAAAAGTCCATCAAGCTGGAGAGTAAAACATAGTAATCCTCTTTACCATTTCCTCTTGTATCGCTCTGCCTGCTCCTTTAATCCATAGTCATTCCTTCAGGCAGGGGTGGTCGCAGACGGCTGGCTCTGCTCCAAGAAGTCAGAAGCAGAGGCGACGGCCAGCTGGGAGCAGCCCAGGCTACGGGGGAGTTCAATCCTTCAGCCGCCCAAGCCATAAGCTCAGGCGGCCCTGGAGAACTCTACCCCTACCTGGGAGCTCGCCCCCTCCTCTTCTCCCGAGGAGGGGGCTTCGGATTCGCCCGAACAGCTGATCGGCGCTGTTTCGGGCGAAAAAACAACAGCTGAGCCGCGGGCAGCCCAGGAAGGCTGTCTCCGTCGACGCGGAGCCACCGGAAGTCATAGTTATTTTTATATAACTTTGTATTAGAGGGTGACAAAAACACCCCCAAATATTTGACCCTTTTAGCAATCTCAAATCCAGTTAATCCTTCTAAAAGAGCCTTTTGCGATACTGTCATATTTTTGGCCAGAATTTTAGTTTTTTGTGCATTAACTTTAAATCCAGAAACCTTCCCATATTGCATTATTATCTCCATCAGGTCCACAACAGAGTTCTCCGGCTGGGTCACCGTAACAACCAGATCATCTGCGAACGCTCTCAATCTATAATCCTGATCTCTAATTTGTATACCCTTAATTCTTTCCGAATTCCGTATTTTTACCAGTAATATCTCCAACGTTAACACAAATAACAAAGGCAAGAACGGACACCCTTGCCTTGTGCCCTTCTCAATATTACATGCTTCAGTCAAGCTATTGTTAACTATTATTCGGGCAGTTTGTTTTTGATATAATGCCCTAATTGGTTGCAAATATTTATCCCCAAAATTCATTTTGTCTAAAACTTTCATCAAATATTGCCAATTCAATTGATCAAAAGCTTTTTCAGCATCTAAAAAAATTAGCGCCGCAGGGATCTGGTTGTTCCTTTCCAAAAACTCTAACACATCAACTATATGCCTCACATTATTTTTCATTTGCCTACCACTAATAAACCTGGTTTGATCCCCATGAATCACCTGTTGCAGAACCCTCATCAATCTGTTAGCCAACACCTTAGCAAATATCTTATAATCTGTATTTAAAAGTGATATCGGTCTATAGTTTTTTACTTGAGTAGCATCTTGATCTTCCTTCGGAATCAAAGAGATAAAAGCAGTTCTCCAAGACGGAGGCACCTTTCCCCCTCTCTGAATTATCTGGAACAGTTCCTTTAACGGCTTTATCAACTCCATTTGTAAATTTTTGTAGTAAACCGCAGTCAAACCATCCGTACCTGGCGCTTTATCCAACTTCAATTCCTTAATTGCTATAAGAATTTCTTCTTCTGTTATCAATTGGTTAATCTCCTCTTTTTGTGCTTGCGTAAGAACCGGGATGCTAGCATTCTCCAAATATACATCAATGTCTTTTTCATTAATCTTCTCCTTAGCATATAATTTAGAATAAAAATCCACAAAGGCTTCCTTAATAAGATCCTGTTGAAACACAACCTTTCCCTTATGTTCAATTTTATCTATATTAGAAGCCCTTTGCTTTTTCCTTAGTCTATAAGCTAGACATCTACCTGGCTTGTTAGCATTGCAAAAAGTATTATGCCTAGCAAACCGCAAGTTGGTTGCCACTTGATCAGCCATTAATTTGTCAAATTGTCCTCTTAATAGCTTAATAACCTCATTAGTCTTCACATCCAATGGGTTCAAAATTAAGGCCTTTTCTTTTTCCCTAATTTCATTCTCCAATTCTTTCCTTCTGGCTTCCAAAGTACGTCTGTGTTTATTATTCATATATATCAACACCCCTCTCATATAGGCCTTGCTAGCATCCCAAACCATGTCCATAGAGGTATCCTTATTCACATTAATTTCAAAAAAATCCTTCATCCGCTGTTTACATTCTTCCACATTTCTCTGATTTCTAAACAAATTCTCATTTACGCACCACGAGCGCCTATCCCTATTGTCCTTATTGATCTCTAACCAAACTGGACTATGATCCGAAATAGTTCTTGCACAGATCTTTACCTTCTTAATCCTAGAAAAAAAATCATTAGTCAGCAAAATAAAATCAATCCTAGAAAAAGATTGATGTCTGTCAGAAAAAAAAGTATAATCCTTTTCATGTAGGTGTGTGTCACGCCAAATATCTCGCAGTTCCAAATCGTCCTTCATTTCAAAAAAAGATTTAGGCAATCTGGCATTATTTTTTTATTCATTTTATCAAGATCACTTTTCATCTCCTTGTGGTTTCTCATTGTGGGTAGCAATTGCCTCTTGAATTGCTTGTAATGTCACTTGAGTTTCCTTTTGGAAGTTATTAGTGTTTTCTTGTTGGAGCATTGTATCAATTGATCTCTGATAAAATGGACTTGCAGAAGCAGAAGAGGGAGCAGAAGTTCCTTTTTTCCAACTTTATATAGATTGGGGACACTTATCTTTATCTTTTAATCTTGTTTTGTAATCCACCAAGTAAATCAGAATTTGTAATCTAATAGGCTTCTAACAAATAGGAGAAATAAATAGAACAAAAGGGGAGGAACCCCGAAATTTGTAATTCAAAGTGTTCTGTTAGAAGAAATTTCTTGTTATTCAATCTATCAAAACAGCTTGTAAAAATTCCAGGTCAAGCTGTATTTGTAATCCAGGGAAGTCAGATGACTTCAAAAACAATTTTTATTTATAATTGTAATGCATCCTGTAAAAAAGGACAATCCAAAAAGAATGTTCTCTTTTCCAGCTACAATCTTCAGGATTGTAAATTCCAAGGATACCAAAGAGTTTAAATTTTAAGCTGTGTCTAGGCACCTGGCCAAGTTTTAGAGCTCCAGTCAAAACAATTTAGTAAGATTTAAAAAAAAAAAAGCAAGGTTCAATGTAGGTCTCAGTTTTGCCACTAGATGTCATTAGATGTCCATTCCCACCAGACTTTAAGAAGTTAAAAAGTCAAAATCCAATGGCTTCCAAACAAGGAATAAAAAAGATTTATAAATGCAAAAGTTTCCCAAGTTGTCCTTCTTTTATCCCTCAATTATCTTCACAATATTGTTATAAGTCAGTTTTAATTTCCCCAAAGCTTAAACTGCCACTTATAGTTCAGGAGGGAGGGGTAAAGAAAAAAAATCCCCCCTTCCCTAAAGCTTGGGGATTTCTTGCTTTTTCCCAGAACCAGTATTTTCCACTTGTAGAGCAGTAAGGAAAGTAGTCTTACCCACATTAGCTGTTTTGCTTTCCGCTTGTTAGTATTCGTTGTCTCCGATGATAAGCTGCTTCTGGCTGACCACATTATATTATGAAGCTGCTGCGTTAGCAGGAATAAGTGATTGGATTAATTTGACACAAGAGAGATTATTAAATCTTGAGGGCCACGACTTGTTATTTGGCTGGCATGCATATTTGTTGTATGATAAGAAGGTAGATAATGTGTTTAAAGTGCATATTTTAAGACAGGCATTGTTGAGAGTTTGGAAGAAGTATAGACATAAGTTAGACTGTAAGATGCCATTGTGGGCAATTCCAAAACACGCAATAGAAAACATAAATGTTGGTTTCAAACATGATGTGACTACGTATAAGAAGATTTTAAGTTTGGAAAGAAATGTCTGGTGTTTGAAGCCGTATAACCTCTTGCGAGATGAGAAGATTGTTCAAACTTGGTTTCAATATACTCAGTTACGGGCCAGGTGGAAAGAAGATCAGAAAACTGGTTTTGCAATGACTGATGAAAATTTGATAAAGCAAATTAGAAATCAGGGTCCAGCACATATCAAACGGATATATCTTGCATTGATAGAAATTGACTCAGAAACAGAACTCGTTAAAGATTGTATGATAAAATGGGCCCAGAACATCCAAGAAGTTATTACAATGGACACGTGGGAAAAGATCTGGGTGAGGAACGTAAAATTTACACAAGCTCAAAATTTAAGAGAGAACTTTTATAAAATGTTTTATAGATGGCATTTAGATCCTAAAAAGCTTGCAAGTATGTATCCGAATTATCAGCCAAAATGCTGGAGGTGTGGTGGCGAAGATGCAACATATTTTCACATATGGTGGACTTGTAAAAAGGTCAAGGCTTTCTGGATAAAAATTTGGTGGAATATGCAGAAGATTTTCAAGCAAAGGATAAAGTTTTGTCCGCAACTCTTTTTGTTGGGTATAATTACAGATGCTACAGTTGTGGACACTAAGTTGATGTTGAATTTAATTACAGCAGCAAGACTTTTAATAGGTCAATATTGGAAGAAGGAGGAATTGCCGACTATAGAAGAATGGACTTTAAAGGTTTCTGATCTGGCAGAGATGGCAAAGATCTCGGCTTATTTGAAAGATCATTCGCAAGAACGTTATATTATGGAGTGGAAAAAATGGATTGAATATATCCAGAACAAATATGGAACTAAAAAGTTTCATTTAGCATTTGAATAAGTCTTCCTTTCTATTTTCTTTTTTTTCCTTTTCTATATGAAATATTAGTATTGCTTGTAGTTATCTTATATGAGCTAGAGAGTGATAGATTTAAGAATTTATTGTTGGTAGCATATGGATGCTTATGATTGTTCTTTGTTTTTATACCCTGTACTTAGCTCTGGGAAGTCGGGGGGGAGGGGGGAAAGGGGGGAGGGGTAGGGAGGGATAGGTAGGGGAGGGGGAGGGGGATTGTTAAAGATAAAATGTATTTTAAAACTTTTCAATAAAAAAAATAATAACATGGACTCTCAATTTGAAAATTTTAAACAGACAGTTACAGATAACCAACAAAGAATCCAAAAAATAGAAGATAAATCAACTGAGGTTGATCAGAAATTTGAAATCTTAAAAGATGAAAACCAGAAACTGATGCAAATAAATGGAGAATTAGAAGACTCAATAGCTGGGACAGAGATGGAAAGAGCCTCATATTTTTTTAAGGTTTCAAAATACAATGGAAGATAAAGAAGAGGATCTTCTAGACCTGATAATGGAATTATTGGCAGATGCATTAGGAATTGTGAAACAGGAAATGAAAGGAGAATTAGACCAGATCTATTGAGTCAACTTAAACTATGCCAGAAGAAATAAAGTCCCCAGTACATGTTAGATTTCTCAAAAGATCTATAAGAGATGAGATTCTGAGAAGAGTAAGAGATGAACCTTTGAAATACAAAGAAAAAGAAATTGTAGTCCACAAGCAAATCCCTAGGAGAATAAGAGAATCCCAAAGAGAATACCAGTTTCTAACTAGGAAATTAATTGAAAAAGGAGTGAATTTCTGATGGCTGATTCCAGAAGGGATTTTAATCTATTGGGATACAAAAAGATATAGATTGGATATGTCAGTTAAAGCAATGGAATTCTTTGACAACCATAGAGCATCTCTGGAAGGAGGTGAATTTAAAGCTGGTACAAAGAGTGAAAAAAAGAAACAGGAAGAAATGGCAGTAGAAGGAACAGTTAAATCAAGAGAGGAGGAAGCAGTTAAAAATACATATACAGAAGAAGGAGCAAGACCAAGAGATCAGAGACAGATAAGATCGACTAGAAGATTAAGACCTAGATATAATTGAAAGATATGGAGAAGGAGAGTGGGATTTTGTCAATGAATTCTCCCTCAAAAAGGAAAAAAATTCTTTACACAACTACAAAAATTAAAAATGGATATAATTTGTCTTCAAGAAACACACATCAAGAGACAACTTATAAGTTAGAACAACCAAAAATTGGTAAACTTCACTTTGCATTAGCACTTCAAAAGAAAAGAGGAATAGCTCTATAGATTAAAGAAACGAACCCTAAACAAATTTATCTGGATGAAGAGGGGAGAATATTAATCGTGGAAATAATGATGGATCAAAAACAGATACAATATACAATTTTTTACAAAAATTATATAAAAATATTAAAATTGAACTATCAAAATCTCTGTATAATGGGAGACTTTAATGCAATAATAGATGAA
The DNA here is from genome assembly GCF_947247035.1 of Vipera ursinii. Taxonomy (NCBI): domain Eukaryota; kingdom Metazoa; phylum Chordata; class Lepidosauria; order Squamata; family Viperidae; genus Vipera; species Vipera ursinii. The sequence goes on from NC_139512.1 coordinate 185,796,471, forward strand.
ACTTTGGACTATAAAAGCGACAAACAAGGGAGGAAATGAGGAAATAAAGCATTTTTAAAAATGACAGAAGAACTCTGTATCCAAGATATATGGAGAGAGAAAAAATCCAAAGAAATTACAATACACATTTTACTCAAATAAACATAGATCATGGTCTAGAATTAATATGATATGGACATCTTTGGAACTTAATAAGATGATACAAGAAATTGAGATAGAAACTAATGTTTGGGCAGACATAACCCAATAAAGATGACTTGGAGAGGAACAAATTGTCTTTGAACAAAATCTATTTGAAAAGAAAAAGAATTCACACAACTAGCGACAAAGGAAATGGATTTTTTCTTCAAAATAAACAAGAAAGAAGAAACATTGCTTCAAAATAGGTGGGATTCGGCTAAAGCATATTTCAGAGGGTTGGCTATAACATATACTGCTAAAAAGTATAAAGAAAAGAAACAGCAGTTAAAGTTGAAGGAAGAATCCAGAAAGTTAGAATCAGAATTACAGACCCACAAAAGAAAATACTCAAGAAACAAATGAAGATAATAAAACAGAAATTAGCTGAGATGGAAATAATAGCTCAATAGATCAAAGAACTAAACAGAACTTTTTTTGAAAATGCCAACAAACTGGGGAGATGGTTAGCACATAGATTGAATAAAAGAAAAAGAGAAAAAACTGATAAACAAGCTACAAGATTCAAAAGGCGAATTACAGTTTCAAAATGATAGAATTAAAAAATTATTAAAGACTATTATGAGATACTTTACAATGCAGAGGAAATTCAAAATGAAAAAATACAGCAGTATTTTAAAAAAGCAGATTTACCAAAAATTCCAGAGAATATTCAAAATATATTAAATGGAAAAATTTCAATGATGGAGATTATAGAGGCTATAAAAAGGCAAAATAATGATAAGACTCCAGGTCCAGATGGTTTACCTGCAGGGCTTTATAAATCATTACAAGACATACTAGGTCCTATTTTGAAAGAACTGTGTAATGAAATACATTTGAAGGCTAAAATACCAAATTAATAGATTGAAGCGAATATCACCTTAATACCCAAAGAAGACTCTGATCTAATGCAAATAAAAAACTATAGACCAATATCGCTATTAAATGTAGACTATAAAATCTTCACCTCAAAAATAGCAGAAAGATTAAAGAAATTTTTGACCAAATTTATACATAAAGACCAAAATGGTTTTTTACCTAAAAGACGGATAAAAAATAATGATTCTTGATGTGTTAGAGTACTACAAAATTTATCCAGGGAAACAGATGTCTTTAATATTTCTTGATGCACAGAAAGCGTTTGACAATGTAAATTGCCAATTTATGTTTCAGCAACTAGAGGAAATGGATTTTGGAGAAAACTTTATAAATACAATTAAAATAATTTATTGTAAACAAACAGCCAAAATAAATGTAAATGGAGATTTTACTGAAAACTTTAACATTAAAAAAGGCACAAGAAAGGGATGCCCACTATCTCCATTATTATTTATACTAACACTGGAAGTATTGAATAGAAACATTAGACAAGATGTAGAAATCAAAGGACTGGAAATAAAAGATGAAGAATACAAACTACAAGCATTTGCAGATGACTTGGTTTTTATATTGGAAGATCCACTTGAAACAAGCACTAAACTTATGGAGAAAACAGAAAAAATTGGAGAAGTGGCAGGGTTGAAAATAAACAGAGAAAAGACAAAAGTGCTAACAAAAATTCTAACAGAAAAAAAACCAACTAGCAAAAAAAGCAAAAACAAATCTCCAAATAGTTAAAAAAGTTAAATACTTGGGAATTTATCTAACAGCAAGATGCGTAACAATAAAAGAAGATAATTACTTAAGATTGCTAAAACAAATAAAATTGGATCTGGAAAAGTGGAAAAACTTACAACTTTCAATGTCGGGGAGAATAGCAACAGTGAAAATGAATATTTTACCAAAAATACTCTTTCTATTTCAAACGATTCCTGTAAGACTGGGAAAAGCCTTTTTTGATGAACTGAATACAACAATACTGAAATTTATATGGCAAGGGAAAAAAGCTAGAAGTAGACTGAAAATGCTACAAGAAGCAAAAGAATGCGGAGGATTTGGATTGCTGGACTGGATGTTATACTACCAAGCAACTATTTTAACATGGATTGTTGTTGTTGTTAGTTGCAAAGTCGTGTCCGACCCATCGCGACCCTATGGACAACGTTCCTCCAGGCCTTTCTGTCCTCTACCATCTTCTGTAGTCCATTTAAGCTCACGCCTACTGCTTCAGTGACTCCATCCAGCCACCTCATTCTCTGAGGTCCCCTTCTTCTATTGCCCTCAATCTTTCCCAGCATTAGGCTCTTCTCCAGTGAGTCCTTCCTTCTCATTAGGTGGCCAAAGTATTGGAGTTTTAGCTTCTAAAGAGCAGTCATGGTTGATCTCCTCTAGGACTGACCGGTTTGATCGCCTTGCAGGCCAAGGGACTCGCAGGAGTCTTCTCCAGCACCATAGTTCAAAGGCTTCAATTCTTTGGCGCTCAGCCTTTCTTATGGTCCAACTTTCACTGCCATACATTGCAACTGGGAAGACCATGGCCTTGACTATACGCACTTTTGTTGACAGGGTGATGTCTCTGCTTTTTAGTGTGCTGACTAGATTTGCCATTGCTTTCCTCCCCAGGAGCAAGCGTCTTTTAATTTCTTGGCTACAGTCCCCATCTGCAGTGATCTTGGAGCCCAGGAAAATAAAATCTGTCACTACCTCCATTTCTTCCCTATCTATTTGCCAGGAATTGAGAGGGCCAGATGACATGATCTTGGTTTTCTTAATGTTTAGTTTCAACCCAAGTTTTGCACTCTCCTTCTTCACTTGCAACAAGAGGCTCTTTAGTTCCTCTTCTCTTTCTGCCATTAGAGTGGTATCATCTGCATATCTTAGGTTGTTGATGTTTCTTCCGGCAATCTTAATTCCAACTTTTGATTCATCTAGCCCTGCCTTTCTCATGATGTGCTCTGCATATAAGTTAAATAGGCGAGGCGCCAGTATACAGCCTTGCCGGACTCCTTTCCCAATTTTGAACCAATCAGTGGTTCTGTGTCCAGTTGTCACTGTTGCTTCTTGGTCCGCATATAGGTTTCTCAAGTGACAAATAAGATGGTCTGGTACGCCCATCTCTTTAAAGACTTGCCACAGTTTGTTATGATCCACACAGAAGTAGATGTTTTTCTGGAACTCTCTAGCTTTCTCCATGATCCAGCGTATGTTTGATCTCTAGTTCCTCTGCCTCTTTGAAATCCTGCCTGTACTTCTGGTAGTTCTTGATCCACATACTGCTGGAGTAGACTTGTAGGATTTTATTAGCATGTGAAATGAGTGCAATGGTGCGATAGTTTGAACATTCTTTGGCACTGCCTTTCTTTGGAATTGGAATGTAAACTGATCTTTTCCAATCCTGTGGCCACTGTTGAGTTTTCCAAATTTACTGGCAAATTGAGTGTAGCACTTTTACTGCATCGTCTTTTAAGATTTTGAATAGCTCAGCTGGAATACTGTCACCTCCACTAGCTTTGTTGTTGCTCAGCTTTTCTAAGGCCCACTTCACTTCACATTCTAGGATGTCTGGCTCGAGGTCAGTGACCACCTCATTGTGATTATCAGGGACATTAAGCTCATTCTTGTATAGTTCTTCTGTGTAATTTTGCCACCTCTTCTTAATCTCTTCTGCCTCTGTTAGGTCCCTGCCATTTTGGTCCTTTATCATGCCCATTTTTGCATGAAACGTTCCTTTCATCTCTCCAATTTTCTTGAAAAGATCTCTGGTCCTCCCTATTCTATTGTTTTTTTCTATTTCTTTGCACTGTTCATTTAAGAAGGCATTCTTATCTCTTCTAGCTATTCTTTGGAATTCTGCATTTAATTGGGCATATCTTTCTTTTTCTCCCTTGCCTTTCACTTCCCTCCTTTCCTCAGCTATTTGCAAAGCTTCCTCAGACAGCCATTTTGCTTTCTTGCATTTCTTTTTCTTTGGGATGATTTTGGCTGCTACCTGTTGTACAATGTTGCGAACCTCTGTCCATAGTTCTTCAGGCACTCTGTCTATCAGATCTAATTTTTTAAATTTATTTGTCACCTCTACTGTATATTGAACAGGGATATGATTTAATTCATACCTGAATAGCCTAGTGCTTTTCCCTACTTTCTTTAATTTAAGCCTAAACTTTGCAACAAGAAGCTCATGGTCTGAGCCACAGTCAGCTCCTGGTCTTGTTTTTACTGACTGTATAGAGCTTCTCCATCTTTGGCTGCAGAGCATATAGTCAATCTGATTTCTGTGTTGACCGTCTGGTGATGTCCATGTGTAGAGCCGTCTCTTGGGTTGTTGGAAAAGAGTGTTTGCTATGACCATCGTATTCTCTTGACAAAATTATATCAGCCTGTGCCCTGCTTCATTTTGTACTCCAAGGCCAAACATGCCTGTTATTCCGGTTATCTTTTGGCTTCCTACTTTAGCATTCCAATCCCCCATGATGATAAGGACATCATTTTTTGGTGTTAGTTCTATAAGGTGCTGTAGAGCTTCATAGAACTGGTCAATTTCATCCTCTTCAGCACCGGTGGTTGGGGCATAGACTTGGACTACTGTGATATTGAATGGTTTGCCTTGGATTCAAACTGGGATCATTCTGTCATTTTGAGGATTGTATCCCAGTATTGCTTTTCCTACTCTTTTATTGACTTTGAAGGCTACTCCATTTCTTCTGAGAGATTCTTGCCCTTTTTTCCTTGGTACTGGAAAAAAAATACATACTTGGCTAGAAAAGATGTTGGGAAAACATGTAGGTCTTAAACCAGAACTTTTTAAATTAGGTATTGTGCCAGAAAAGATTGATAAACAAAGTATATATTTGATTTTACATGTGATAACAGCAGCAAGAATCATATTTGCACAATATTGGAAAAAGGAAGAATTACTATCACAAGAAGAAATAATTAAAAAAAATATTAGAATGTGCAGAAATGGACAGACTTACTATGAGGTTGAAAGAAAAAGAAGAAACAGAATACTATCAGACTTCGGACTTATTTTATCAATGGCTGGAGAAAAGAATAAAGGATTAGGAATTAAATTTGTATTAGTGAATGATAAACTCAAACAGCACATTGTTGAATAAGCACTATTGAATTATATGGAAAAAATTAATAAAAAATTTACAAAAAAAGAAGAAAAGAATCCAACCAGTGTCTTAAACTTTAAAAGAGTTGATTTTAATAAACTCAGACAGTGCTGAGGAAAGATTCTATGAATGAAAACCATAAAGTGGAAAAAAACTCAAGAAGCGTGAGAAACTAACAAATGCGATTATAAAAGCCTAGACCAGCACAACACCACTGAAAAAGAAAATTGATAAACCCAAGAAGAAACCACATGGCTGCACAAATATATTTTTAACAAACTGAAAGACGAAAAGGACAAGTAAAAAAAATGGAAAGAGGGACACATAACTAAGGCTGATTATCAGCAGACAGCTAGAACATGCAAAGATGAAATTGGAAAAACAAAAGCTTAGAATGAACAAAGACTTGCATTAGAAATCAAGGATAATTACCCCTCCTTTCCCCCCCCCCAAATATCAATAACAAGAAAAAAAATCAAGGAAACTGTAGGTCTGTTAAAGAGAAAAGATGGCAAGAAAGTAATAGGCAGTAGGGAGAAAGCAGAGCTGCTTAACTCATTCTTTGCATTAGTCTTCACACAAAAAGAAATTATAGCCAACATACCAAGAAACCTATTGCAAAAGACAAACTAGAAACAAAAATTAAAATAGGCAAGAAAATGTAAGAGAAACCTATCTGACCTTGATGAATATAAATCACTGGGACCCGACAGATTACATCCTAGATTACATCTGAAGAAGCTGGCAGATGCTATCTCAGAACCATTGCACCATATTTTTCAAAAATTCTGGAGCACTGGGGAGTACCTGAGAATTGGAAAAGGGCTAATGTGGTTCCCATCTTCAAGAAAGTGGGGGGGAGGGAAACCAGATCCAGGAAACTACAAACAAGTCAGCCTAACATCAATATCTGGGAGGATCCTGGGGAAAAAAAATCAAAAAACAGATCTGCGAACAATTAGAAGCAAACAAACGTATAACTAGTAGCCAGTTTGTTTAAAATGGTCAAAGCATGTCAGACCAATCTAATTTCATTCTCTGATGAAGTGACTAAATTAGTAGACCAGAGAAATGTAGTGGACATACCATATTTTCCGGCGTATAAGATGACATTTTAACCCATGAAAATCTTCTCAAAAGTCGGGGGTCGTCTTATACGCCCAGTCGTCTTATACGCCAGAAAATACGGGTAGTCTTATACGGCTTATACCCGTATTTTTCGGACCATAAGACGCACTTTTTCCCCAAAAAAGTAGGGGGGGAAACAAGGGTGCGTCTTATGGTCTGAAGTTGATCCGTATGGCCAGCCCCAACCTCCGCAAGTGGAAAGCAAGGGAGATTGCCAGGAGCATGAATCGGCTGAGAAACGCCGATATCACGCTCCTGCGATCTCCCTCCCTCTGTTTCAGCTTCCCTTGCTACAAGAGAAAGCAGGCTGAAATGGAGTGAGGGAGATTGCCAGGAATGCGAATCAGCTGATTTTGTGCTGCTGCAATCTCCCTCGTTTCCCTCGTTTCAGCCTGCTTTCTCTTGTAGCAAGTGAAGCTGAAACCGAGGGAGGGAGATTGCAGGAGCATGAGATTGGCTGATTCGCATTCCTGGCATTTTCCCTTGCTCCGTTTCAGCTTGCTTTCTGCAAGAGAAAGCCGGGCCGCAGGGCCGCCTCCGCAGGTACTGCTCTAATGTGGAGAGGGAAGGACAAAGAGGGAGGGAAGGAAGAAAGGAAGGAAGGAAAGAAGCAAGGGACAATGGGAGAGGGAGGGAGAGAGAGGAAGAGAGAGAGAGAGAAAGAGAGGGAGAGAGAGGAGAAAGAAAGGGAGAGAAATAGAGGGAGAGAGAGAAAGAGGGAGAGGGAAAGGGAGAGGGAGAGAAAGAAAGGGAGAGAGAGAGAGAGAATGAGAAAAAGAGGGAGGGAAATAGAGGGAGAGAGAGAAAGGGAGAAATAGAGGGAAAGAAAAATAGAGGGAGAGAAAGAGGGAGAGAGAGACAAGGAGAAAGAAAGGAAATGGAGAAAGAACGGGAGAGGGAGAGGGAAAGAGAGGGAGAGAAAGAAAGAGAGAGAGAAAGAGGGAGAGAGAGACAAGGAGAAAGAAAGAGGGAGGGAAATAGAGGGAGAGAGAGAAAGAGGGAGAAATAGAGGGAAAGAAAAATAGAGAGGGAGAGAGAGAGGGAGAGAGAGAGAAGGAGAAAGAGGGAGGGAAATAGAGGGAGAGAGAAAGGGGGAGAAATAGAGGGAAAGAGAAAATAGGGAGAGAAAGGGAGAGAAAGGAGAGAGGAGAGAGAAAGAGGGGGGGGAGAGGAAGAGAAAGAGAAGGAGAGAGAGAAATTAAATTAGTAACATGATTGTTAAATGAATCTGGTTTCCCCACTAACTTTGCTTGTCAGAAGGTTGCAAAAGGCGATCACATGACCCTGTAACAATGTGACTATCATAAATATGAATCGATTGCCAAGCATCCGAATGTAAATCACATGACCCTGGGGATGCTGCAATGGTCATAAGTGTGAAAAATGGTCATAAGTCACTTTTTTTCAATGCCACCGTAACGTTGAACAGTCACTAAGTGAATCATTGTAAGCCAAGGACTACCTGTACTTTATCATTTTTTTCCTTTTTTGGGGGGGGTGTCAAGTTTTTGACACCTTGCTGGGCGACTGGTGGTACTCGGACATTGCCTTGTCCTAAAAGTGGTACAATGGATGAAAAGTTTGAAAAGCCCTGTTTTAGTATACCGGTACTATTTGGTTCAGAATATTTTTTTTCTTGTTTTCCTGCTCTAAAAACTGGGTGCGTCTTATGGTCAGGTACATCTTATGGTCTGAAAAATACGGTAATTTAACAGGAAAAGTAGGGGGTCGTCTTATATGCTGGAAAATACGGCAGTATACTTAGATTTCAGTAAAGCACTTGACAAAGTAGACCACCACCTACTGCTTGGTAAGCTAGAACAAAGTGGAATAGACAACATCACCCACCAAATGGATCTGTAGCTGGTTGACAAACCATACTGAGTGTAGTTCTCAATGGTACTACATCCACATGGAGAGAAGCAAGCAGTGGGATACCACAAGGTTCCGTCTTAGGCCCAGTACTCTTCAATATCTTCATCGTTGACTTAGATGAGGGAATAAAGGGGAACTCATTAAATTTGCAGATGACACTAAACTGGCAGGAATAGCCAACACCCCAGAAGACAAGCTCAGGATTTAAAAAGATCTTGACAAACTTGAACAATGGGCCCTATCCAACAAAATGAATTGTAATGTGTAGAAAAGCAAAGTTTTACATTTAGGCAGGAAAAATCAAAGGTGTAAGTACATATTAGGTAAGACCTGGCTCAAAAACAGTAACTGTGACAGGGACCTTGGAGTCCTAGTGGATGATCACTTGAATATGTGCAACAGCAGCCAAAAAAGTGAATGTAATCCTGGGTTGTATAAACAGAGGCATAGAATCAAGATCATGCAAAGTATTAGTACCACTTTATAAAACCCTAGTAAGACCACACATGGAATACTGCAACCAATTTTGGTCACCATACTGTAAAAAAGATGTTGAGACTTTGGAAAAAGTTCAGAGAAAGCAACTAAAGTAATAATAATAATAATAATAATAATAATAATAATAATAATAATAATAATAATAATAATAATAATAATAATAATAATATAAAGTTGGAAGGGACCTTGGAGGTCATCTAGTCCAACCCCCTGCTCAGGCAGGAAACCCTATACCTTTTCAGGCAAATGGCTGTCCAGTCTCTTCTTAAAAACCTCCAGTGTTGGAGCATTCACCACCTCTGGAGGCAGGTTGTTCCACTGGTTAATTGTTCTAACTGTCAGGAAGTTTCTCCTTAGTTCTAGGTTGCTTCTCTCCTTGACTAGATTCCATCCATTGCTTCTTGTCCTGCCTTCAGGTGCTTTGGAGAGTAGCTTGACTCCCTCTTCTTTGTGGTAGCCCCTGAGATATTGGAACACTGCTATCATGTCACCCCTCACCCTTCTCTTCATTAAACTACACATACCCAATTCCAGCAACCGTTCCCTATATGTTTTAGCCTCCAGCCCCCTAATCATCTTGGTTGCTCTTCTCTGTACTCTTTCTAGAGTCTCGACATCCTTTTTACATCGTGGTGACCAAAACTGGATGCAGTATTCCAGTTGTGGCCTTACCAAAGCATTGTAAAGTGGTATTAGTACTTCACTTGATCTTGATTCTACCCCTCTGTTAATGCAGCCTAGCACTGTGTTGGCTTTTTTGGCAGCTGCAGCACACTGCTGGCTCATATTGAAGTGATTGTCTACTAAGACTCCGACATCCCTCTCACAGTTACTACTATTGAGCAAGGTACCACCTATACTATACTTATGCATTTGATTTTTTCCTGCCTAAATGTAGAACCTTACTTTTTTCACCATTGAATTTCATTTTGTTAGATAGTGCCCAGTGTTCGAGTCTGCAGACTAAAACACATGAAGAAGGGTTGCAGGACTTGGGTTTGGCTAGTCTAAAGGAAAGAAGAAATAGGGGTGACATGATAACAGCATTCCAATATTTGAGGGGCTACCACAAAGAAGAGTGGGTCAAATTATTCTCCAAAGCACCAGAGGGAAGGACAAGAAACAATGATTGAAACTGATCAGAGAGAGAAGCAACCTGGAATTAAGGAGAAATATCCTAACAGTGAGGACAATTAACCAGTGGAACAGCTTACCCTCAGAAATCATGGGCGCTCCATCCCTGGTGGATTTTAAGAAGAGACAAAACAGTCACTTGTCTGAAATGGTATAGGTTCTCCTGCTTGAGCAGGGGGTTCTATTCTATTTTATTCTATTCTAAACAATTTTATCTTTGCTCCCTCCCCTCTTCCCATATGTAAAGTTACATTACTGAAAATTCTATGTCCTATACATGTAATAGTTAGATTAGATTAGATTAGATTTATTGAATTTATATGCCACCCTTCTCCCTAAGGACTCAGGACAGCTCACAGCAAAAAATTTAAGAAACATGCAATACAAAATTTAAAAAAGAATTAAACAGTAAATATAATAGATACATGACAATTTAACTCAGTAAAAGCCAAATTTAAAAAACATAGTCAGTCCAGACCCACTTGTTGGAATAACCAAGTCTTCAGGTCACAGCGGAAGGACCGAAGGTCAGGGGCCGTCTGCAGCTCCGGAGGCAGTTCATTCCAGAGGGTTGGTGTGCCCACAGAGAAGGCTCTCCCCCTGGGGGTCGCCAGCCGGCATTGCCTGGCGTCTTTTCTGGTGCTTCATCTCCCGGAGTCCCTCGGTAAACCAGAGGGCTACCCGGGATCTGCACCGGGTCAGAGGCTGCAAAGGCACAACTCAATCCAAGGCCCCAGCAGCAGCCCTCTCCCAGGCTGCCACTAGGGCCTTGGCAGAGTCGTGAGCAAGGGAAACAGGAAATGTCCGTTCCCCAATTACAATGAAGCCCTCTACTCCCACACTCTCTGCCCCTCCCAATCACTGTCGAGATAGGAGACAGGGGGTGGACTCAGAGCTGAGTCCACCCCCAAACCCCTACTCCCCCCGCAACCGTCCAATGGTCTGGACTGCTGTCTGGGTCGAACTCCCACAAGTTCATTCCAGTTCCCTTGGGCCTCCCCCCTCCCGAATCCCCTTAAAATTTTATTTAAAAATCTTAATAAAAATCCCCTCAGACTCCTCTTTGCGACATGCCAGTTAAAGATGCAAAACCATCTATCAGTTTTTATATCTAATCATTCTTTCTGGTTTTTTCATTATCTATTAAATCCTGCAGTCCTTCACAGTGAAGATAAATTAGAAATAAAGCTGATTTCTGAAGAGCTCCTCAAACTATAGGATTGTTAATTCCCTCAAATGTGTTAATGTAGGCTTTTAAATAATTTAAATGATTTGTGTTTTCTGCTTGATTTAAAAGATTACCTGAAGATTGTGATTCAGGTTCTGTTCAAGAGGTGCTTTACTTTAATCAAACCATATTGCCCGCATCTTGGAATACAGCGTGCATGTATTTTATACAACAACTACAGCAGTATTGAACCAGTAGGTGGCAGTGTTTATAAATTTGTAGTTGCATCTCTGGTATGTTCTCTTTATACCTAAAAGCATTGTTAAACAGTAAGATTTTAATTAAAATCCTCTCCAATAAAAAGATACCTAGGAAAATATAATATAAAAAATCATGGTTAATGGCTAACTCTTCTTCATATAGATCAGGAGTGTCAAACTGCCACACCCTTTAATCTAGTTTTACAAAAGACAAGTTGTGCCCAATTTTAGGAAAATCAAAACAGCTGTTATGCTGGCTTTTCATGGCATTTTGCATGAGAGCACATTTTTATCAAAGTGAGGCAGAGCTAAGTGGCTGACCTTGATTCTTTTGATTGGAGGCATCAATCAAAGCACTTTTCTGTGCTTTATTGCCATTTACCAACAAAAACAAGAACTAGTGGTGATATTCAAATATGTGAACAACTGGTTCTCTGTGTGGATGCTGCTTCTGGAAATCCATTCTGGATCTAAGCAACAAAAATTAGCTACTGGTTCTGCTGAAGTGGTGCAAACCGGCTGAATCCCACCACTGACAAGAACCCTTTCTTTATAAGTTAAGGGTTGCGTGCAAATTGGTATGAATCTGTTTAAAAAAATAATAAAATACCCTACCTCATTTTGATTTGACTTTTTTTCATTATTGGGATTTTGACTTGCCTTTTTTGCTTAGTCTTACACTTTTGCAGAAACACTTCTTACAGCAAAACAGACAACACTTCAGTGAGATAAACAGAAAAAGGAATGTTGCAGCTGAAAGGAGGGCAATGACATCAATAGAATAGTACTGGATCCAGTTGAGGTCATGAGCTGCTGGACGCAAATGGGGAGCTCCATTGTGCTTCATGACAAATTCCACCCAATGAACTGCCAGATCAAGAGGTTCAATAGGTCTGTCTAAATGAAGAGCTGAAAGACGCTGAATGTTCTCTTTATACCTAAAAGCATTGTTAAACAGTAAGATTTTAATTAAAATCCTCTCCAATAAAAAGATACCTAGGAAAATATAATATAAAAAATCATGGTTAATGGCTAACTCTTCTTCATATAGATCAGGAGTGTCAAACTGCCAGCCCGTGGGCCAGACGCATCATCCGGAAGCCGCACCCACCCCATTGCCAGCAATGGCAAAAACCGTCCTGATTCATTGCATGATGTTATGTGACATCGCAAGTTTGACATGTCTGATATAGATGATAGGGAATTTGGAAGGAAAAATTCTATACCATAGTTTTGTATGCTAGGTAAGGCCTAGAGTAGACAAATCAAACCAGGCCTCCTGGACCTATACTGAAGTTTGTGCTATAGCCAGTTTCACAATTCAAAATAAATATTTGTAATCTAAACTGTAACTGTGCCTTGCTCAAACGAATTTTACAAAGTTGCCTGTTTTATATGTATATTTAGAACATAAGGGTTGGAACTGTGGGAAATAAGGAACTGAAACTAGCAGATACTGTAGATGTGAGATTCATATGTACACATGTAAGAATGGTTATGTGGAAAATAGTAGTCAGCAGAAAGTACAAGGAAAGTACAAGTGGCCACCCGTTTGTGGTTTGGGGGACAATTAAGGTATGAAAGATTGAGGGTGGACCTGGTTCGAGGCCGCTTGGCCACTAGCTGTCACTGCTATGACTGCTAGTCCAAAGCTGGTCCTCATTGCAATGGGTTGTTGAATGTAAGTATTTAATGTGTGTTCTAAATTTCAATAAAGTAAACCTATGAATTCTAAAGTGAGATGTGTTTGATGTGCTGTCTCTTGTCTTCATTGGATTTCCCCCCAACAGTTTGATGCACTGGCTGGGAAGAGACAGAAGCTGAAAGAGGCCTAATGTCCAGTTGAGGCTTCTGACCATCTCCAGGTTTGGACCATAGGCAATCAGCCCACTCTTTCTCCATGTTCCCACATTTCCACTTTGGATCAGAGGTAAGGAGCTGCCCCTTTTGGGGACCCCTGTTTGTCTCATCCTCTGTTTCGGTGGCACAAGAAGGGTCACAACTGGACGTGCTTTGGGGTTGATGTAAGTGTGTGATAGTTGTTGTGCCCTGGAGGCAAAACTGTCAGGATCATCAAGTCTGTGGCAGGGACCCGAAGGGAAGTTGATGTTCCTAGGGGCTGATCACCCCGTTATATTGGTTGGGGTCACACCCCATGTGAGAGTCATACTCTAAGGTTGTGCGGCCTCGTTTTTGATGGTGCCCTTCACCCTCTCTAGCAATACTCAACAAGGAAGGTAGTTATGCTATTTTATGAGTTCTTCTCTTAACATTGATAGTTGGGAAATTCTGTTGTAAAGTTGCTATGTTCTTGATTACTGTTTTTTTTAATTTTGCATGTTGCTACTGCTTGCCTTTTTGCTTTGAACTAATATTCTTCACCCTTTCATCAATGAGTGAATGATCAGGTGCATGCAATGAGACATGTCTAAAGACATGAAGCAATTGTGGCAGTCTGGATTTGCATTTCCATTTCCCCATGAGGGAAACAGCCAAAGAAGGATAAAGTGCTTGGAAAGAAAGTGTGTGAAAGATAGGTTGGGAGAAAGCACCTTGCAACCACACACATTTATATACACCATCAGTTTGTTATTGAGAATGGCGCCTTATTGGTTCTTTCCTACATCAATTTAACACCAATGGCCAGTTGGACATTTGGGGTGGGGTTTGAAAGGGTTCTTTTAATGTAATGTTTCACATGGGAAATCTTCAGATCCTGCCTTACTATCCTGCTATCAATGTTGTTGTTAGCTGCGAAGTCGTGTCCGACTCATCGCGACCCTATGAACAACGTTCCTCCAGGCCTTCTACCATCTTCTGGAGTCCATTTAAGCTCATGCCTACTGCTTCAGTGACTTCATCCAGCCACCTCATTCTCCGTCGTCCCCTTCTTCTCTTGCCCTCAATCTTTCCCAGCAATTAGGCTCTTCTCCAGTGAGTCCTTCCTTCTCATTAGGTGGCCAAAGTATTGGAGTTTTAGCTTCAGGATCTGGCCTTCTAAAGAGCAGTTAGGGTGGATCTCCTCTAGGACTGACCAGTTTGATCGCTTTGCAGTCCAAGGGACTCACAGGAGTCTTCTCCAGCACCATAGTTCAAAGGCCTCAATTCTTTGGCGCTCAGCCTTTCTTATGGTCCAACTTTCACTGCCATACATTGCAACTGGGAAGACCATAGCATTGACTATACGCACTTTTGTTGACAGGGTGATGTCTCTGCTTTTTAGTGTGCTGTCTAAATTTGCCATTGCTTTCCTCCCGAGGAGCAAGCGTCTTTTAATTTCTTGGCTACAGTCCCCATCTGCAGTGATCTTGGAGCCCAGGAAAATAAAATCTGTTACTACCTCCATTTCTTCCCCATCTATTTGCCAGGGATTGAGAGGGCCAAATGCCATGATCTTGGTTTTCTTAATGTTAAGTTTCAAGCCAACTTTTGCACTCTCCTTCTTCACCCGCAACAAGAGGCTCTTTAGTTCTTCTTCACTTTCTGCCATTAGAGTGGTATCTTCTGCATATCTTAGGTTGTTGATATTTCTTCCAGCAATCTTAATTCCAACTTTTGATTCATCTAGCCGTGCCTTTCTCATGATGTGCTCTGCACATAAGTTAAATAGGCAGGGCGACAGTATACAGCCTTGCTGGACTCCTTTCCCAATTTTGAACCAATCAGTGGTTCTGTGTCCAGTTCTCACTGTTGCTTCTTGGCCCACATATAGGTTTCTCAAGAGACAAATAAGATGGTCTGGTACGCCCATCTCTTTAAGGACTTGCCACAGTTTGTTATGATCCACACAATCAAAGGCTTTAGCATAGTCAATGAAGCAGAAGTAGATGTTTTTCTGGAACTCTCTAGCTTTCTCCATGAGGCCATTTTGGTCCTTTATCATGCCCATTTTTGCATTAAACGTTCCCTTCATCTGTCCAATTTTCTTGAAAAGATCTCTGGTCCTCCCTATTCTATTGTTTTCTTCTATTTCTTTGCACTGTTCATTTAAAAAGGCATTCTTATCTCTTCTAGCTATTCTCTGGAATTCTGCATTCAATTGGGCATATCTTTCTTTTTCTCCCTTGCCTTTTGCTTCCCTCCTTTCCTCAGCTATTTGCAAAGCTTCCTCAGACAGCCATTTTGCTTTCTTGCATTTCTTTTTCTTTGGGATGGTTTTGGTTGCTACTTCATGTACAATGTTGTGAACCTCTGTCCATAGTTCTTCAGGCACTCTGTCTATCAGATCTAATTCCTTAAATCTATTTGTCACCTTTACTGTATATTCAACAGGGATATGATTTAATTCATACCTGAGTGGCCTAATGCTTTTCCCTACTTTCTTCAGTTTAAGCCTAAACCTTGCAATGAGAAGGTCATGATCTGAGCCACAGACAGCTCCTGGTCTTGTTTTTACTGACTGTATAGAGCTTCTCCATCTTTGGCTGCAGAGCACATAGTCAATCTGATTTCTGTGTTGACCGTCTGGTGATGTCCATGTGTAGAGCCGTCTCTTGGGTGCTGTAGGGTTACATAGAACCGGTCAGTGCCATCCTCTTCAGCACCGGTGGTTGGCGCATAGACTTGGACTACTGTGATATTGAATGGTTTGCCTTGGATTCGAACTGGGATCATTCTGTCATTTTGGGGATTGTATTCCAGTATTTCTTTTCTTACTCTTTTATTGACTTTGAAGGCTACTCCATTTCTTCTGAGAGATTCTTGCCCACAGTAGTATACCTGATGGTCATCTGAATTAAATTCACCCATTCCTGTCCATTTTAGTTCTCTGATTCCTAAGGTGTCGATGTTCAGTCTTGTCATCTCTTGTTTGACCACGTCCAGTTTTCCTTGATTCATGGATCTTACATTCCAGGTTCCTATGGAGAAAAAATCTTTATAGCATCGGACTTTCCTTTCAGCACCAGACACATCCACAGCTGAGCATCCTTTCGGCTTTGGCCCAGTCGCTTCATTCTTTCTGGTGCTACTAGTACTAGCCCTCTGCTCTTCCCCAGTAGCACGTTGGACGCCTTCTGACCTGAGGGGCTCATCTTCCAGCGTCATATCATTTTGCCTTTTGGTACTGTCCATAGGGTTTTCATGGCAAAGATACTGGAGTGGTTTGCCATTTCCTTCTCCAGTGGATCACGTTTTATCAGAACTCTCTGCTATGACGGTTCCAGATGGCGCTTGGGTCTATACCCATCACCCTCACTCACAGCCCAGTTGATGCCTTGGTTGATGCCTGGGAAAGGGTGGCCACTGAGGCACTCAACTGTGTTGTACCCTTGCGACCCCTGACCCGGCGCAGATCCCGTTGGGCTCCATGGTTTTCTGTGGAGCTCTGGTAGATGAAGCTTCGGAGATGGTGTTTAGAGAGTGGTTGGAGGTCCAACCGTTATGAATATGACCGATTGCAGTTAAGAACCTTCATAAGGTCTTATCTTGCTGCAATGAGGATGGCGAAGGCTAATTACTTCACTGCCCTCATCGCGTCCGCAGATAATCGCCCGGCCACCCTGTTTAGGGTGACTCACTCCCTCCTTAATCAGGAGGTGAGAGAGGAGCCCTTGCAGGGGTGGGCCGAGGAGTTTAATAGTTATAGTTATAGTTATAGTTTATTTGATTTATATACCGCCCTTCTCCTTGGTAGGGACTCAGGGCGGTTCACAGGGCATATATAAAAAGAAAGACAATACAAAAATTAAAAAAAAATTAAAAAAAAATCATCATCTGATGGACAAAATCGCTCTGGGCCGGTTTGGACTCTAACTGGGCAGAGTCTGATGTGGAGGAATCGGACGGTCTTGAGCATGTTATCTGGACTGAGTTCAATCCTGTTTCCCCTGATGATGTGGACAGGATTATGGGGAGGCTGAGTTCCACCACCTGTTTATTGGACCCGTGCCCCTCCTGGCTGGTTTATGCGGCTCGGGAGGAGACACGAGGCTGGTTCCAGGCAGTAATAACTGCTTCCTTGAAGCAGGGTATCTTCCCCGCCGCCCTGAAGGAGGCGGTGGTGAGGCCCCTTCTCAAGAAGCCTGCCCTGGACCCAGCGATTTTAAACAACTATCGTCCTGTCTCCAACCTTCGCTTTCTGGGAGTATAGTGGTGGTGGTGGCGTATCAGCTTCCTCTTTTCCTGGAGGAAACTGATTATCTGGACCCATACTAATCGGGTTTCAGGCCCGGGTACAGCATGGAGATGGCATTGGTCGCACTGGTGAATGATCTCTGGCGGGCTCGGGACAGGGATTGCTCCTCTGTCCTAGTTCTATTAGATCTTTCAGCAGCTTTCGATACCATCGACCATGGTATCCTACTGCGGCATCTCAGGGGGTTGGGAGTGGGAGGCACTGTCTTGCAGTGGTTCTCCTCCTATCTCCTGGGCCACTCACAATTGGTGTTGATGGGAGGGCAGAGGTCTGCCCCGAGGCCTCTCGTTTGTGGAGATCCTCAGGGGTTGGTTCTCTCTCCCCTCCTGTTCAACATCTATATGAAGCCGCTGGGTGAGATCATTCGTGGTTTCGGGGTGGGGTATCATCAGTACGCTGATGATACCCAACTTTTTTTCTCCACCCCGAACCAACCAGGTGATGCCCTCGCCATGATGTCCCATTGCCTGGAAGCAGTCCAGGTCTGGATGGGGAGAAACAGGCTTCGTCTCAATCCCACCAAGACTGAGTGGCTGTGCATACCTGCATCTTGGACTAACCAGTCCATTCCATCTTTAATGATGGGGGGTGAGGTGTTACCCCCCGTCGATAGGGTTCGCCACTTGGGCATCCTCCTGGATTCGCGGCTCAGTTTTGATGACCATAAAGGAGCCGTGACCAGGGGGCCTTTGCCCAGGTTCACCTGGTATGCCAGTTGCGGCCCTACTTGGACCGAGATGCCCTGCGCACAATCACTCATGTGCTCGTGACCTCCCAATTGGACTACTGCAACACTCTCTACATGGGGCTGCCCTTGAGGACCACTCGGAGGCTTCAGCTGGTGCAGAATGCAGCCGCGCGAGTTGTGATGGGGGTTTCCCGATACTCCCATGTAACACTTCTACTCCACGAGCTGCATTGGCTTCTGGTTGCCCTCCGGGTGAGATTCAAGGTGCTGGTGATGACCTATAAAGCCCTAAATGGCTTGGGTCCGGGATATCTGAGGGAACACCTGCTGCCGGCATCAAGCTCCCTTCGTCCTGTGCGCTCCCACAGGGAGGGTCTTCTCAGGGTACCACCGGTAAAAGACTGCCAGTGGACAATACCCAGGGGGAGGCCCTTCTCTGTGGGTGCGCCAGCCCTTTGGAACCAGCTGCCTGTAGATCTTAGGACTGCCCCTGACCTTCGCTCATTCTGCTGGGAACTGAAGACCTGGCTCTTTGAGCTTTCTGGCCTGGACTGAGAGTATTAACTGGGGTTTTAATTGTATTTTAATTGGGGTTTTTATCTCAAGGTTAATGTAATCATTTCAATTGTTTTTAATTTTTGTAATTTGCTGTATTGTTTTTAAAAAACCTTGTGAACCGCCCTGAGTCCTATGGGAGAAGGGCGGTATATAAGTCTAATAAAATAAAAAAATAAAAAATAAAATATGACCTGTCCATCTTGGGTGGCCCTGCATGGCATAGCTCATAGCTTCATTGAATTACACAAGCCCCTTCACCACGACAAGGCAGTAATCCATGAAGGGGCCTGCTATCAATACCTTCCAATAAAAGTTCCTGTTAAAACAATGCAAGTTTCAAGAGTTCTGCCCCCTTGGGAGCTTTAACACAGGAAGGTCCTTACATTAGGCAGGATCTGCAAGGCGGTCAAGTCAAAGGGAGGAAAACCTCTACTGTGGGGACCATGCATGCAATGTCTAACCACAGCAGCAAGAGGGAAGAGAGCAAGCGCTGGGCAGAGGGCACCCCCCGAAGGCTTGCCCTAGCAACAGCTACTCTGACTCCTCTGGCTCAGAAGACGAGGCTGCAACTGGGGAGACCCTCTTGAAGCTGAGGTGGTCGATCAGCTTTGGGCAGAAAGACTGGGAAGGAAGGTCTCGGAAAGGGACCATCAACTGCAGCAGACACAAGACAGTTAGGAAATGTGAAATGGAATGGTTGTTCAACCTTAGCAAAGAAGAGGATGAAAGGCCAAGCAGATCACTTCCTTAAGCAAGCCATAAATCTGATGGTGGAGGGTTTTAAAAACCTTAAAGAGGAAGAAACAAAGCCCTGCTGAGACAAGGTCAAGGAAAGGCTGGAGAAGGAAGTTGGAAGGGGTGAGAATGAACTCTCCAACCCAGGAACCTCTGTCAGCACCACAGATACCGCAGGAGCCGCAACCACAGCAATGACCCCAGCTCGAGCCATACTAGTTGGTGGCAGTGGGCACCATATAATGGGATTAAAATAAAATAAAATAAATAAAAATAAATAAAATAGAACTAGAAGGAAGAGAGCTCACTGTCCCAAGTGTAAGACTCCCCTCCTTGGCGTGAAATATGATGGGGATCCCCAGCAACTGGGTTTCTTCCTGGTCCATGTCCTGAGCTACATGCAGGAGTATGGCCGGGATATCCCTACCAAGGGCGCCGAGGTTAGGGTCATCCCCCTGGCCCTAGAAAGAGCAGGAGTTCAATGGATGGTCACCCTAAACAATGCCGAGGCACTTAAGCTTCAAAACCTCAAATGATTCATGGCAGCACTGAGACAGTGATTCAAAGATATATATATATATATATATATATATATATATATATATGCAATTTTTTTTGATTGCTAACAAAGAATTAAAGGGAGACTAATATGGCCATTTCAAACTCATTTGTTCTCAGTTTCCCTTTAATTCTTTGTTAGCAAATTTACACAAATATGAGCTGTCACTGTTGTGACTACAGCCTGTGGTTGGCCTTGGGTTAGGCTAAAACAGGCAATAAGATTTGTCCCATGTTTGGGGCCTAGCAAGGTATTCTAAAATACTTAACAAACACTTAACATATATATATGTTAGATCCCATGGGAGCCTTCAATGTTTTTTCTCTGATGACGCTGGCAGAGGACCAGTGAAAACTTAGATTAGGTAGATATACTTTAAACAGTTACTTTTTATTGCTTATTATGATCTTTTAGCAACAAACGACTGTTTTATCCATCCCGGTGTTTGAAGATTTTATACTTTAAGTATATATATATATATATATATATATATATATATATATATATATATATGTATATGTATATGTATATGTATATGTATATGTATATGTATATGTATATGTATATGTATATGTATATGTATATGTATATGTATATATGTATATATGTATATATATATATATATATATGTGTATGTATATATATATATATGAAAAAATTTTAGTGTACACTGCTGAGAGGCAAGTACCATCTACCAGAGGTAACTCAATGGCAATATTTATCATGTTGTTAGCTACCATGTTTGTTAACAACATTGTTTGGACCAATAGCATTTTCAGCTTCGACTAGAACAATTGGGTAAATCTTTTCAAAATTAAAAATCTAGTATCTGTTTCTATTGATATTTGATATCAATAAATCAATTTGATATACAGAAGTTAAGAGATGAGTGGAATATTAAATTAGAGGTTCCTATATTTACCTACCGTATTTTCTGGCATATAAGATGACTTTTTAACCCATGAAAATCTTCTCAAAAGTTGGGGGTCGTCTTATACACCGAGTCGTCTTATACGCCGGAAAATACTATTCACCTCTCTGATCTTTTCTGCTGGACAGTGGGATTGCTGGGTGAATGGAGGTAGGCGATGGCGACCTGTGGTTAAGCGGCCAACAGCGAATGGGTGATAGGGGAAACTCTCGTCAGATCATGGGGCGGCTGCTGCAGTCACCGCCATTGCTCTCTCTAGGACTGGCCATGCTGGCACTTCCAATACTGGCTGTCAGGTCCCCAATGAGAGGAGGGGCAGGCGGTCCCCAGAGGCGCGCCGCTCAACAGTAGGAAGGGAGCACCTTTGCTCCCACTGAGGCACCGCCTGACCCGCGCCGACCAGAAGAATCGCTTGCCCAGTCACGGAGTGCGGAACTGAGAGCAGCAGCGCACCAAGTGAGAGAGCTCAGAGGAAAGAAGGCGAGGTGCCCATTTGGTGGGGAAGGAGCAAAGCTGGGCAAATCACAGAGCAGGCAGAGCAGGGAACCGTTACAGGGGAAAAGGGGGCGAGGTTTAAAAGGCAAGGCGGGCAGGACATGGGCCTGGAGACATTCTGTTAGAAGTAACGAAGGAGCCTCTGGGCGCTTTCTGGATCAGATTGTTCGAACTGAGGGTGCCGCTACAGTCCTCGTGTTTCCCAGGGTTGCCTGTCATGCCAGAGGTATTCCCTGTAGCCCCAGATTCTTTAGCTCCCCACTTTCCTTAATTCGGGCGAATTTTGTGCTCTGTGGAGAAACATTAATACGCAAATGCCGTTTGTTTAACCACGCAAAACTCGGGGGAAACCTTGGTATTTGGGAACGGAAAGGCTTAAGACTTTTCATTTCTGTTTTATGCATGGGCTGGGAGGGTCACGAAGTTTACCTCTTTTATTTTAGCAACATCGTGGCACTTATAAAAAAAGGGTACTAATGCTAAACAAGTTGTTAATATGCAGATTGTGTGCCAGGAAGTGAAATTTTGAGTTATTAGCCCAAACCCTATAATTTAACAGAAAAAGTAGGGGGTCGTCTTATACGCCGGGTGGTCTTATATGCCGGAAAATATGGTAGATGGGAGAATGTCTTACGTTCTATAGTAAGAGTGTCAATGGACTTTAAATTGTGACTTATACAACTAAATACAATATTTAGAATTTATTGAACTCCATTAAGCTTGTATAGAAAAGAATGACAAGGACAGCATTTTGTTGAAGGACAGTGCTTCTTTAAACATATATTTTTTACAATATCCTATATTTAGTAATTTTTGGGAGAAAATAGTTGACTGTATATATGTGATTGTATGGCAAAATTTAAATTTTTCAGTATACCTAGTCCGTGGAATTTAATAGTTGGACAATATAAATGAATTCATTGTGCTATTGCTATAGCTAAAAGACTGATATTGTAACACTGAGTTTAGTGATTAAGGATCGCTAGGAATCAGGAGATGTGAGTTCTAGTCCTACCTTAGGCATGAAAACTGATTTAATGACCTTCAACCAGTCATTCTCTCTTAGCCCAACTCACCTCACAGAATTGTTGTGGAGAAAATAGGAGGAGGAAGAAGGAACATTGATATGTTCACAGCCTTGAGTTATTTATAAAAATTATAAAAGCAGGATTTTAAAAAATCTTTAAAAATGGAAAAATATACTTGACTTGATTATACTTGTTATTTATGAGCAAATTGCCTATCAGCATAGACTTTGTATGGATAAATATAATGAAACATAGCATTCATTTATAGAAAGTCCAGTAGGTTAAAAAATGATAGTTATATAATTATATTACAAGTGTGTATGTGTGCATATAATATTTATGCATAATTTTCCACTATATACAGAATTATGACCGTATACTGTAACAACACCTACTTTATATTTTGTTTTTCTGCTGCATTTTTTCACTCATTTTAAAGCAGCTGTCATGTGCTTTTACTGTGTATACATCTGCATTTTTCTCCTTTTTTGTTATTTTAAAAACAATAAAATTTTATTAAAAAATAAAGTCAAGAATGTGTACTATCAGATCCCCAAAATATCTTCACAGCAAGCTAGGTATCATTGTAAAATATGATACCATTGATTGATACTGAGTTTAATACTAAATATGTAATTGTAGCTTTTGATAAAGTTCAGCACCACTTAGAAAGGACCTCTACTTTTAGATTCTGAGAGATAGTCTAAGCAGACATGTCAAACCCGCGACATCACATGATGTCATGCAACATATCGGGATGGTTTTTCCATTGCCGGCAATGGGGTGGGCGTGGCTTCCAGATGACGCGAGCCGGCAGTTTGACACCCCTGGTCTAAGGTACTAGATTAACAATAAGCACTAGAGTGACTTGCTTTTCTTCGTGAATCCACTGTGTAGCTAAGAATGCACTGTAGAACACACATGAAACCCTCCTGCAGCTGCTTACAACAGGGAAAACTGTGCTGGAATAAAGAAAACTCTGCTTTAGGGAACATTGTCTACCATTATGAATTTTCTAATTATTGATATTCAATAGGTAAAGGTAAAGGTTCCCTCGCACATACGTGCTAGTCGTTTCCAACTCTATGGGCTGGTGCTCATCTCCATTTCAAAGCCGAAGAGCCAGTGTTTGTCCGAGGACGTCTCCGTGGTCATGTGGCTGGCATGACTGGACGCCAAAGGCGCACGGAACGCTGTTACCTTCCCACCGTAGTGGTCCCTATTTTTCTACTTGCATTTTTACGTGCTTTCGAACTGCTAGGTTGGCAGATGCTGGGATGAGTAACAGGCGCTCACTCTGTTACGCGGCACTCGGGATTCGACCCGCCAAACTACCGACTTTCTGATCGACAAGCTCAGCATCCTAACTCACTGACCCACCGTGTCCCTTGATATTCAATAGGTTTCTACTTTATAGATTAATAAAGAACACAGATTAATAATTACCATATTAAAGGATCCAGAATCCAGGTGGATAACTGTACAATCATTAGAGTATAACAAGGTAGTCCTTACAGTATACAGTTATTTTATTATTTATCTCATATAAGTAATCTGTACCTGCAAGTGGAAATGTCTATGAGAAACCCTACCATATCTCTTCTATTACTTACCTTTTATCATAAATAACAGTCCTCAATGCGTTGGATAAGTCCTTTGATGTCATTTTAACAGCATCCAGCTTTACTCCTGCTCCTCGAGACTCTATCCGCACTGCATTGTCTGCTTGATCTCCAAAAAGTGGTATTAATACCATTGGTACTCCATGACAAATCCCCTCATAGATCCCATGGGAGCCCGCATGTGTGATAAAAGCTCTGGTTTTTGGATGAGCTGTTCAAGAAGATTAAGTGAAAAAAGACAAGCATTCTTATTGTAGGAAATCATATATGGTGAAAATGCATTGTTATAAATGGAGCCACTATTAATATGTGATTAACAATTATTCAAGAATTATGAGAGGAAACTTCTTTCCTCTTCATAATCCCCAACACTGGATATTGTGGTACAGCTATAGACTGTCACTTCATGTAGGTGTGTTGTTTCTCTGGGTGGGATATCTCCAGAGCAGAATATAAAGGCCCTCTGTTAGCAATATCTCCCTGCTTGTTTATTTCAGATCTCAATTCAGATCTCTATTTCCTGTATTATGGTATAAAAGGAATAACCCAGGCTGTTTTTGTGTAATTAATTTAGGGATATATGAATGAACAAAAGAGTTTTAACCCTTGGAACTTCTTCAAAAAATTTAGTATATCCTATCCAAATCTATGCATTTTTAAGTGAATTTTTAATAAGCACTAAAAATAAAAGAAAAAATAATGAAATGCCAAACTTCTTAAACTACAGAAACCACTTACCCATTCATCCATTATTTTTCCCTGAAAAGGCATTAAGAAGAAATACTATTTATTTTACCTAGGAACAGGCATTCTTATGCTATGTGGAAGGTGAGCTCCACAAATTATCTGAGGAAAGCACTGTTCATAGGAAAAATGGGTCATTTGATTAGTTTTTGCTCTATGTGTATTCTCTTGCAAGAGCAACATGATAAAACAGCCATATTAGGTCTGATTCAATGCTTTACTTAGGTTTTAAAGGGTAATATTGGTACAATGTTCCATGAGGAATGATTTCGCTTTTCCAAAAAAAAAAAGATTTTGGAAATAGGTCCATCCAAGTTTGTGTTTGATATTAGTTGTTGGGTAATACATATAAAGCTACTCATATTTATCACCATAACAAACTGGAAGCAGAATCAAAACTGAATTAAAAACAAGGGCCCTTAATTTCTGACCCAAACATACCAAGTAGATCATTCTGTGGAAGCCAATTAAATAGCTTTGTATTACTGGCAAGATTGATTGGAGCTTCACCGGTATATCTCCACAACACCTTCATAAATTAAAATATATAGCAAATGATGAAAAAAATATTTATTGATAATTCATATTTGTATAAATCTGTGTTTGTCAACTGAAGTCATTATGAGTGTTTCAGTTGATAACGTCTATTAAAATGGTACTTGTTGTATCAGGAATGGCTTTCTTGTAGATTAAAATGTTAATAAATTAGCTAGTTCAGATTTATACAAATATGAACTAGCTAATTTATTAACATTTTAATCTACAAGAAAGACAATCCTGATAAGACAAGTACCATTTTAATAAACATTGTCAACTGAAACACTCATAATGACTTCAGTTGACAAGCATACATTTAGAACTGCAGAATGTGTATATAAGGCGTTTTATATGAATCCAATCTACCCTGTACTTCAGGCTTGTGTCAACTCTACAACAACCTGGCCATAGCCATCTTGCTTGTTCTAGGTTGCCACATGAATGGGTGTGTGTGTGTGCAGAGGATTTTTGCTAGCATAAACAATTCTATGTCCCATGGGAACCAAGGTCATTCTTTCAATTATGCTAGGAAAGCCTGCCAACTATTCTCTTGGGAAATGTAGCTCATTGCATAGCACTGTGGTGGGAAGGTTGACTTTGTAATAGTGTAACTCTTTAGAGGGAATTTTAGATTTGGTTTCAGTTTTGACCATACTGATATTTTGTATCCAATAAACATGTTCTTTGACGAAGCCTCTAGCTTCAGAGTTCTGATTTATTTGGCTCTATCTAGCAGAATCTACTGTAATGGCAGAAAGTGAAGAGGAACTAAAGAGCCTCTTGTTGCGGGTGAAGGAGAGTGCAAAACCTGGGTTGAAACTAAACATTAAGAAAACCAAGATCATGGCATCTGGCCCTCTCAATTCCTGGCAAATAGATGGGGAAGAAATGGAGGTAGTGACAGATTTTATTTTCCTGGGCTCCAAGATCACTGCAGATGGGGACTGTAGCCAAGAAATTAAAAGACGCTTGCTCCTTGGGAGGAAAGCCATGACAAATCTAGACAGCACACTAAAAAGCAGAGACATCACCCTGTCAACAAAAGTGCGTATAGTCAAGGCTATGGTCTTCCCAGTTGCAATATATGGCAGTTAAAGCTGGACCATAAGAAAGGCTGAGCGCCAAAGAATTGAAGCCTTTGAACTATGGTGCTGGAGAAGACTTCTGCGAGTTCCTTGGACTGCAAGGCGATCAAACCGGTCAGTCCTAGAGGAGATCAACCCTGATTGCTCTTTAGAAGGCCAGATCCTGAAGCTAAAACTCCAATACTTTGGCCACCTAATGAGAAGGAAGGACTCACTGGAGAAGAGCCTAATGCTGGGAAAGATTGAGGGCAATAGAAGAAGGGGAAGACAGAGAATGAGGTGGCTGGATGGAGTCATTGAAGCGGTAGGCGTGAGCTTAGATGGACTCCAGAAGATGGTAGAGGACAGGAAGGCCTGGAGGAACATTGTCCATAGGGTTGCGATGGGTCGGACACGACTTCGCAACTAACAACAACATCTAGCAGAAGCTTGACAGCTTGCATGACTCTTTGAGGGAAAAGAGCCACAGTGAAAAATTAAAAACCCTTGTAGACGAGAAAGAAATACTGGAAATATCAAACAGCTGTTCCATTGCTTGTATAGTGGCGGAAGCACTTCTTTTAAAGTTACAACTTTTTAAAAATGTTGGGCAGCAACTTCTAAAGAATAAATGGTGAACTGAAGACGGCTCTGTCAAAAACAGAGCTGATAACCACAGCATAATGAAGAGTCAATGAATACTGGCTATAATTTCTCTCTGGACAATGAGAGAATTTGAAATTTCTTACAATTGCTCCTTGCAAGGAGACCACAAGAAAGAAATCTCTGGCAGGTTTAGAATTCCAGGAAATGAAGTATTGGCCATCTTAGTCAAACTATGGTCAGTGCCATAGAAAGGACACTAGGTTTGCAGACTTTCTTTTCTTATTGCTTTCAGAAATTGGTTGTTAACTGCTTTTCAGCTATTAAGAACCTTTGGATCAACAAGTTATGGCATCTGGTGAGTTTTCTTCAATTTCTATTTAAGAAGTTTTAAATATAAGTTCAAGAACTTAATGTTTTTTTAATAAACAGCAGAAGGATTAATAGAATTTTGACTTTGGAAAATTACAAATGGACTAAGGTTTCAGATGGATTTGAAATAGGATTTTGAAATCAATTATAAGAATACCTCCTGTGGTAAAATGTTTTTGAATTCTTTCTAAAAAGAATCACGAATAGCATGTAGCCTTGAAGATTAGGCACTATAGAACTAAAGATTACAATTAAAAGAGAGGAACACTTACATTTTGCTTACTAATACAGAATGAAATGAAATATTTTATCTTTGGGCATACTGAAGGATATTTGGAATAATGGACCCAGAAATTAATTTTGAGAATGTCAACTCTATAGATAGACTGTGTTTGATCTTATGGGAAAGGAACAAGTTTTGCCAGAAAGATGTAGACTGATCTGAAAGTGGATTTAAAAATAATAGGTTACAAGAATAATGTGGAAAAAGTGCTATGCTGGACAGAGAAAAGAAACCAGCTGATGCTTTATAGATGAAAAAGGAGAAACAAAGAACAAATCAAGAGAGTGATCAGAATAATTTTCCTATATTGGATTTACAAAAGAAGCTTGTTAAGGCTTTCAGGAATTCTTTGAGAAGGTATAAAGAAAATATGAAAAGAAATCAAGTTTTAGAATATTATTTGAAGAGGACTAAATATATGAAGTTTAGTTGATCAATGTTAAAAAAGTACATTATTTCTGGTAACCTCTGGTAATGGACTTTTGCTGATCAAGACTGAAATGACAAGGTTTTAAGGCACTGTTTGTAAGGAACAAATAGGACATGGAAAGAAGAGGCAGTTTGTTGTATTTTAAACGTGATAAGTTAATTTACACTTATTGTGATGAAGGGGGAAATAATTTCTGTCAAGAAATTTCTGTCCATTAATATTCATCCTAACTTTCTTTTCCTTTAATTTCATCCCATTATCCTTGTTTCTCACTTGGTTTAACAGAGGATATATCTTTATATACACAATAGATTTCAGGTTCGCTTTTCTTACTGTCTGTGGTATTGTTCCCAATCCTTCAGCAATTTCCATGGCTTTTTCCATTTGAATTTCAGAAAGCATTGATCCCATGGAAAACACCACAACTCCATCTTCACCAGATTTCTCCAATATACTTTCAAATTCCTATCAAAATAAAATTTCAAAAATAAGTTATTTAAAACAGTTTGAACAGAATCTCCCACCTTAATAGGTGACTAAAAAAAGAAAACAATTGACATGCAAATAATTTAGCAAAGAGTTTAACACTATAATTCAATTCAAAGATAAGAATTTAAAAAATTAAAATAACTTATTTGGAATACAAATCACAACACACAAAGGTATAATTCATTGGAGCGAAATTATGTTTCAGTCTACTCAATGTTCAAGTGACGAAATGCCATCTTTAATTCATTAAAATACATTATTCATTTTATATACCAACTACAGAATTTAATATGATAAAAGTCTAATATTTAAAATTTATGGTTGACATTTTAATAATCCGTTGGAAGCATCAGATGGCTTACCTACATTCTTAAGCAGCTAATCATTAGTAATCTAGTCCTTAATTCTCCAAACCTTACACAAGTCTTATCTATTTTTGTCTTCCATTCATTTATTTCTTTTTTTATTCTCAACAAAGCTGCATAAATTAAATATAATTTTAAAGTATTTGTTAGAATAATATTGCTTTTGTTCATAAAACATGTTTAATCGGGCCAGGTTACATAATTATCACAATCTTTCATACTCTGGCAAATAACACTTGATAGTTTGGTATTGACTGTCCCAATTTTGTCAAAATATTTCAATCCTAATTTGACACTTTGAAAAATATATGACTAAAAAAAACCCCAACCTGTGTTAATGGATTCTCCTTTGCACAGTTTATACCTCCAATGAAAACCATATTTGGCATGATAGGCCTTGGATATTCAAATATGAAGTCATAGCGAAGAAGCCAAATTGAAGCTTGGCTATATAGCTCTAGTACAGTCATATCTCGATGCAGGAATTCCTTGATCAAAACTTCAAATGGTGAATAAACTAAGTAACACACCATGAATTGAAATGAACCAAATAAAAAATTATTTACTCGTTGATTAAATGTCATATGATCAGTACTGCCTGTATAGAATCTGGGGATATAGGAATGTGGGTTTGGACACTTCGTTGCCTCAGAATCTAAACCACATGGAATTCCACGTAAGTAGAAAAGAGAAGGGATGGATAAATACTCAGCCACAATTTGACCACATGGAGACACTGGATCCATAACTACAACACTGAATTTGCTATCTTGAAGATAAGTAATCAAATCTTTGTTGTACAAAAGCTGCTTGCAGTTATTTAAGTAAAACATTGTAATATTCTTTATT
Source organism: Vipera ursinii (assembly GCF_947247035.1). Taxonomy (NCBI): domain Eukaryota; kingdom Metazoa; phylum Chordata; class Lepidosauria; order Squamata; family Viperidae; genus Vipera; species Vipera ursinii. The sequence continues at coordinate 185,826,199 of NC_139512.1, forward strand.
CTTGCAAATGTCTCAGTAATTCTTGCCAGAAAAGGCTGATGTACAAAAATCTTATGACCCAATTTCTGAAATTCCATTTTCAAGTATTCCATTGAATAGGGTACAGCAAATGTTTTCACTATGTAACGATCAGATGGCTTCATCAGCAAATTAACATCAGGAACCACAGCTACTACTTGATGTCCTCTGTGCTGAAGGCGTTCCATAACTGGTTGAATACTGAGCCAGTGACTGCCATCCATAGGTATTACCAACACCTTCCCTCCATCTGAAAGTCTCCAGAAAAAAAAAAGTAAAAACCATGTAGCTGGTTGGCAAATATACTGAAACATAGAACTCTTCTTTTTCATTATGCTGAATTTTAATCCAAAGGCGAATGAATGTAAACAACCCATTGTTCTTTATATGAACATATCAAACCAAACTTACTTGAGCCTTCAAGCTTTTTCTTTTCTGTAAATATTTAATTTCTTCTGCAGTGAGAAGTGTAATGGAACTTTAAAACTTGGTCAAAGGTTGGTTTATTCAGTAAACAAATCTGAAGAGATTCACAGAATAACTGACTTGCTGCAAATGCAGCAATACATTTTGAAATAAAAAAGACAGAATCAGCCTTTTGTGATGCCAAGGGGAAAAAATAACCTTGCAACATTTACATAATTTTTTAAAATCATGAGATAAATTTTTTAATTTAATTTAATTTTAATTCCATTTATATCCTGCCCTTCTCCGAAGACTCAGGGCGGCTTACAAGCTTAGCAGTAGCCTTCATTCTATGTATATGCCTGCTTATTAGGGCTTTCATACACCCCCCAAGCGGCATTATTACAAAGTCAGCTTAATTGCCCCCAACAATCTGGGTCCTCATTTTACCTACCTCGGAAGGATGGAAGGCTGAGTCAACCTTGAGCCTGATGGGATGCGAACCTGCACTAATTGCAGGCAGCTGGTGTTACTTAAGGAGGCATTAGCCCACTGCTCCACCAAGGCTCATAGTTATGATTAACCAAGGCTCATAGTTATGATTAACTATAAGGTTAGAATTGGTCCAGAGAGGTTTGATGAATAACAGGGCTACGTATTTGTCAAAATTCTTAATTATATCAAACCAGCCAACCATTTCTTTAAGAATTCACAGGTTTATAGTGTGCACAAGCTGTGCCCTTCCATCAGTAGGCTCTTCAGATCAGCACTCGTTCCCTGGTTACCTCACAATTCAACTATTTACAATGTGCTTTACATGGAGCTGCCTTTGAAGAAAATCTGGAAGCTACAGGTAGTACAAAATAATAGAATAACAGAGTTGAAGGGATCTTGAAGAATTTTTAGTCCAACCTCCTGCACAAGTAGGAGACTCTATACCAGCCAGTGGGCTGGACGTGTCGTGGTGAAATCACACTCACCCCATTGCCAGCAATGGAAAAAAAGTTGTGACATGTTGCAACACGTCATGTGATGTTGTGAGTTTGACATCCCTGCTCTATACCATTTAAGACAAAGGTTGACAAGCCTGTTCTTAAAAGCCTCCAGTGATGGAGTGCATCCTCAAGTTATGAAGGCAACTATTTCACTGATTTATTGTTCAGGTTGTACTGTCCGGAAATTTCTCCTTAGTTCTAAGTTGCTTCTCTCCTTGATCAGTTTCCATCCATTGTTTGATTAATTTCAATCCCTTACTTCTTGTCTTGCCTTCTGGTGCTTTGGGAAACAATAAACCAGTGGAATGGCTTGCTTTCACAAGTTTTGGGTGCTCCATCACTGGAAGCTTTTAAGAAGAGATTGGACAACCTTTGTTGACCCCCTCCTCTTTGTGGCAGGCCCTCAGATTGGAACACTGCTATCATGTTATCCCTAGTCCTTCTTTTCACTAGACTGTTGTTGTTGTTAGCTGCGAAGTCGTGTCCGACCCATTGCGACCCCATGGACGTTTCTCCAGGCCTTCCTGTCCTCTACCATCTTCTGGATGGACCTCATTCTCTGTCGTCCCCTTCTTCTCTTGCCCTCAATCTTTCCCAGCATTAGGCTCTTCTCCAATGAGTCCTTCATTCTCATTAGGTGGTCAGAGTATTTGAGTTTCAACTTCAGGATCTGGCCTTCTAAAGAGCAGTCAGGGTTGATCTCCTCTAGGACTGACCAGTTTGATCGCCTTGTAGTCCAAGGGACTCGCAGGAGTCTTCTCCAGCACCATAGTTCAAAGGCCTCAATTCTTTGGCGCTCAGCCTTTCTTATGGTCCAACTTTCATTGCCATACATTGCAACTGGGAAGACCGTAGCCTTGACTATACACACTTTTGTTGACAGGGTGATGTCTCTGCTTTTTAGTGTGCTGTCTAGATTTGCCATTGCTTTCCTCCCCAGGAGCAAGCGTCTTTTAATTTCTTGGCTACAGTCCCCATCTGCAATGATCTTGGAGCCCAGGAAAATAAAATCTGCCACTACCTCCATTTCTTTCCCATCTATTTGCCAGGAATTGAGAGGGCCGGATACCATGATCTTGGTTTTCTTAATATTAAGTTTCAATTTCACTAGAATAAAACATACCCAATTCCTGCAACTGTTCATGTTTTAGCCTCTAGTCCTGTAATAATTTTGTTGCTGTTCTCTGAACTCTTTCCAGTCTCAACATCTTTTTTATATTGTGGTGACCAAAATGAAATGCAGTATTTCACATGTGGTCTTACCAAGGCCTTATAAAGTGATACTAACACTTTATGTTGTTGTGTACTGGGTTCGTTGCACAGGAATGAAGACGAGGTGAGTGAGTTCAGCAAAGATCATGGTTTATTGCTTGCAGGATCTGAACTAGAGAACTGGGCTGCAGATGCAGCAATTTATACCTCTGGCCCCTAGGCAGCAGCCAATAGGTTTGAAGTAACCTATTGCCATCTAGAGGCAACCAATAGCAACGCTGGAGATGGGTTGTCTGAGGTGCTGGGAGCTGTTAGCTAGCTCCCAGCTTAAACAGCCTACCAGCCGTTACTACGTGGTGTTACAAGCAAGCCCAATACATTACACCCCTCCCTCCTTAGTACAAACAACATTATAGAAACAACAGAATAATTACATTAATACAAGTACAGAGACTTAACACTGGTGTGAATGGGTTCCGTTTAGCAGCACAATGCAGTACTTAACAACATTATAGCTCCATTGTTCAATACAATCTTGTAGGTCAGCAGTTAACACGAGGTACATACAACATTATAGTTTTATTGTTTCAACACAGTCTTGCAAATAAGCAGGTGGTTTGCGTGCCCTTGTGGAACGCCTGGGGGACCCAAGCACTTCCTGGCCAACCAGCTTGCCCGCCGGGCTGGGTAGGCCAGTGTCTCTCAGTTCAATTGATTCATGCTGGCTTGGAGTTCTCTGGCTGGCCTTTTCCAGTTGGCCCACCCCAGAGTCAGTTTGTTCAGCAGAGTTAGCACAGTGGCTGTAAAAGTCTGGTTGGCTTTCTCCGTCAGGGGACCCATGTTGCACTTCAGGATTCCCCTCCTGTATGGCCAACTCCTTGTTGCTTGGGCTGTGTGAGCCTTCAGAGTCTATGCATGGGCCGGCTTGGCTGCCGTTTTGTGGGCCTTGGTAAGGACTTATGACGTAGTTCTCGCTTAGTGGCCATTCTGGAAAACGCTTCCTGAGTTGGTCGATGTGGTGCCAGACAACTTGCCCACCCTTCAGCCCCACTTCATAAGAGAGGGGGCCTGAAGTTTTACTAATTTTTCTTGGTACCCACAGATTCCCATGCCCATAGTTCCTGGCCCACACTGCATCGTCCACTTGCAGCCCCCTCAGGGGTTTTGGATGTGAAGCTTCTGCTGCCACCCTATCTGGATGTAACCTATCCAGCTTCGTGATCAGCCGCCTCCCCCAGTGCAGCTCTGCTGGGCTTTTCCCTGCAGCCGTGCAGGGCATGGAATGCTGGCAAAGTAAAAAATCTGCCAATCTGTGATGCCAGTCCCCAGTCACTATACGCTTCAGTGACTCCTTCATGGTCCGGACCATGCGTTCAGCTTGACCATTGGTGAACGGGTGAAATGGGACCGACGTTGCGTGCCTGATGAGATCTGCTCTCAGGAAAGCCTGAAATTCAGCCGCAGTAAATTGAGCTCCATTGTCAGATACTAGGACGTTTGGCAACCCATGCATGGCAAAGAGTTTCCTAAGCACCTGGATGGTCCTAGCAGTAGTCATGTTTGCAACTATTATTACTTCAAGCCATTTAGAGTGGCTATTGACCACTATGAGAAAGAGCTGTCCCTGAAAGGGCCCAGCGAAGTCTATGTGAATTCTAGACCAAGGAGTGTGAGTCTCCTCCCACCTGTGAACTGGTGTGTGCGGCATTTCAGGCCTTGATTGTTGGCATGTGTAATGGCCATGCACCTGGGCCTCGATGGCATTGTCTAATCCTGGCCACCATAAGTAGCTTCTAGCTAAATATTTCATACGGACAATACCTGGATGTCCTTCATGTAATGATTGCAAAACCCTGTCTCTAAGTGAAGTGGGGACTATGACCCTGTTACCCCATAGGATACAACACTTATGAGCTGATGGCTTGTGTCTTCTAGTGAAATAACTCTGAAATTCAGGGCCTGGACTTTTATCCAGCCACCCTGTGTGCACCCAAGAAAGAACCCTACTTAGTGTTTTATCAGCTGCTGTTTCTGCAGCTATGTCCCCTGCGTGGAGGGGAAACTCTGGCAAGTCCTGAATGGACAAAACCCGGGCCGCTGGGGCTGGATCTGGTTCGATTTGTGGCAGTGGAAGCCTGCTCAGGCCATCTCAGTGGCCCAATTCTTTGCTGGGTTTGTGAATCAGCTTGAACATGTACGCTGATAGGAAAATAGATCATCTCAGCATTCTGGGGGACAATATCTGGGGTGTCTGTCTGTGGTGAATAACCCCAACAGTAGTTTGTGGTTGTGAAGACCGTGAAGTTTTATTTTTATTTTATTTAATTTTAATTCCATTTATATCCTGCCCTTCTCCGAAGACTCAGGGCGGCTTACAAGTTTAGCAGTAGCCTTTATTCTATGTATATGCCTGCTTATTAGGGCTTTCACACACACCCCAGCGGCATTATTGCCCCCAACAATCTGGGTCCTCATTTTACCTACCTCGGAAGGATGGAAGGCTGAGTCAACCTTGAGCCTGGTGGGATGTGAACCTGCACTAATTGCAGGCAGCTGGTGTTACTTAAGGAGGCATTAGCCCACTGCTCCACCAAGCCTCAAGTCCCTGCCATATAAGTAGTCGTGGAATTTTTTAATTCCAGCTACAATGACCAATGCCTCTTTGTCAATATGAGTGTAATTATGCTCAGCAGAGGACAGTGTCCTTGAATAAAATGCAATGGGAACTTGTGTTCCATCCTTCTCTAAGTGACTCAAGACTGCACCCACCCCGTATGGGGACACATCACATGCTAAGCAAACTGGTTTAGACTCCTTGAAATGAGTGATGGTGAAACTGACCGAAAGAACTGCCTTCAGTTCCTGAAAACTTTTTCCATGGACTTTTTTCATCCACTTCCAAGCAGCTTTTTTATCTAAGAGCCTGTGAAGCGGCTCTGCCACAGTGGCCTTGTTAGGCAGAAACGTGTGGTAGAAGTTGAGGAGGCCCAAGAATGCTTGCAGCTCTCCTTTGGTTTTAGGGCTAGGTGCCATTTGAATGGCCTTCACTTTGGACTCAGCTGGGTGGATGCCATCAGCATCGATGCGAAACCCCCAAAATTCGGTTGAGGGAACCCCTATACTGCACTTGCTTTTCTTAAGTTTGAGGCCTACTTCGTGCAGCCTCTGCAGGACGGCTCTGAGCCTCCTTGCTAACACCTCTGTGGATTCTCCGGCAATAAGCACATCATCAAAATAAGGGCAAACCCCCAGAATGCCCTTGAATGTGCGCTCCATGATTCCCTGGAAAATGCCCAGGGCTACACTGACCCCAAATTGCAGGTGCTTAACTTTGAATGCCCTCCTGTGGGTCACAATTGTTTGTGCTGCGGCCGTGGCCTCATCAACAGGTAGTTGCTGATAGGCCTGAGCCAAATCTAACTTTGCGAAAGTGGTGCCACCTTGCAATGATGCCAGGATGTGGCTCACCACTGGGACTGGGTAAGTGTGTTGCTTAAGAGCCTTATTAATTGTGCATTTATAATCTGCACAGATTCTGACTTCCCCATTGGCTTTAAGGGGTGTTACAATGGGGGTCTATCTACTGATTGTAAAACGCCCTGTTGAACAAGCTTGTTTATTTCCGTGTCTATTTTGTGCTTGAAGGCAAAGGGAACCCTTCGAGGCTTAATCCTGATGGGAACTATGTTGGGGTCTAGTTTGAATTTGATAGGCAGGCCTGTGTAAGTTCCTAGAGCAGAATCAAAAACATCTGCAAATTCCTCGCAAACCGTCACTAGACTCACGACTTGTGTCCGGTTGATTCCGGTGACTTGGATGCCTAGTGCATCAAATCAATTGAGCCCAATTAAGCTCGTTCTCTGGCCCCCTACTACAACATCCAGGTGCCTTGAGAACCCCTTAAATTTAACAGCCAAGGTGGTTTCACCCTTGACTGCAACCTTTGCATTCTGAAAATCTGTTAAAATTATGTCAGAGGGCCTCAGCTTGGCCCATCTCCTACTGCAACTTCACACAAAATTAAATGTGTCCAGTGAAATAATGGAAACGGCGCAGCCAGTGTTGAGCTCCATCTTACAGGGGACCCCTTGCAGCTCCACCTGAAGTCTATATTTGGATTTAGGGGGGCGTCGGGCCCCAGTGTGACAGACACTTCTGCAGCTTCAGCAAAACCCCACGCTGAATGGCCCTGGGGCCCCGGTACCTCTCCTGGTCAGATCGTCCGACTGGCGATGCGATGGCCAGTCCCTCTGGTGACTTCTGCAGACTGCTGTGAAGTGGCCGGTTTTTCCGCAGGCCCGGCACGTGGCTGTCTGGAACCTGCAGTCCGAGTGTTGGTGGCGGCTGCCACAACCTGGACATCTAGGCAAGAGATCTGCCTTGTAAGTAGTCTCTTGCTGCTTGCTGCTGCAGTGCTGTGGGTAGGGCTGTCTGTGCAGCTTGTCGACTTCGGCGTCTTCTTCTGATTCCTTGGTGAGTTCGGCATCCTTGTGGTGGACGGCTTCTTCATTTGGCATCGTTTTGGTGGGCCGGATCGCTCAGACGGCTCCACCAGCAGCTTCATCCACCATGACCTCGTTCTGAGCATCTGCAAATGACAGGACTTCTCTTGCAAAAAGCTTTTGCTGCAGCTCTCTGTTGCGGAGGCTGCAGACGAGCCGGTCTCGAAGTTGATATTCGACGTCTGAAAATCGACAGAGGCATGCGGCCTGCCTCAAGGCTGTGATGTATTCGGATGGGGTCTCTCCTGGCTGCTGTATTTGTTGCTCGAAGGCATAACGCCAAGCAATCACCGATATCTTTGGCTGGAAGTGTTCTCCAAGCTTCTTCTTCAGTTCGGCATAGGGGATGGATTTCAGCGGTGTGGGTGGAAACAGGTTTTTGGCCAGGTCGAACGTCGCTGGGCCGCACACACAGAGCAGTGTGGCGGCTGCCAGCCCATCCTCTGCAACCTGGTTTGCTCAAAGGTAGTTTTCGACCTGGGACAGGTACGAGGGTCATCCTTCTGGTTTCTTGATGTTGAATTTGTGCAGCCTTCCGACCTTGGGCATTCTGCTGGTCTTCGCGGCTGGCTTCCGCAGCTTCGAATCCTGCCTCTCCGTTGCTCAGGGACTGGTCCTCTGAGCGCATTGTCGCTAGTGTGGCTTGCTAGCCAACCGTAAGGGGGAAATGCTTTTCCCACGAGGCATGCGCTGCCTCTCCCCTAGTGACTTTCAGCTCTGACGGAGAAGCAGGATCCCATCCTCATCGCCAGTGTTGTGTACTGGGTTCGTTGCACAGGAATGAAGACAAGGTGAGCGAGTTTAGCAAAGATCATGGTTTATTGCTTGCAGGATCTGAACTAGAGAACTGGGCTGCAGATGCAGCAATTTATACCTCTGGCCCCTAGGCGGCAGCCAATAGGTTTGAAGGGGCAACCAATAGCAACACTGGAGATGGGTTGTCTGAGGTTCTGGGAGCTGTTAGCTAGGTCCCAGCTTAAACAGCCTACCAGCCGTTACTACGTGGTATTACAAGCAAGCCCAATACATTACACATGATCTTAACTCTATCCCTCTGTTAATGCAGCCTAGGATTGCATTGGCTTTTTTGGCAACTGCAGCACTCTGCTGAATCATATTTAAGTGATTATACATTAGAACACCAAGATCTCTCTCACAGTTCCTGCCTAAATGTAAACCTTTACTTTTCTCTATGTTAAATTTCATTTTGTTGGTCCAGTGTTCAAGTCTGTCAAAATCCATTTGGATCCTGGGATGTTGGCTATTCTAGTCAGCTTAGTGTCATCTGCAAATTTGAGGAATTTCCCTTCTATTCCCTCATCTAAGTCAATTATGAAAATATTGAAGAGTACTAGGCCTAAGATGAAACCTTGTGGTACTCCATTGCTTACATCCCTCCATATAGATGTAGTAACATTAAGGGCTAGTCATTGAGTGCAGAATCAGCCATTACAAAGCCATCTGGTAGTGATGCTGTCTATCCCATATTTTTCTAGCTTACCAAGAAGTAGGTTGTGGTTTACTTTGTTGAATGCCTTACTGAAATCCAAGTATCATTTCTCTGATCCACTAATTTAGTCACTTTGTCAAAGAATAAAATAAGATTTCTTTGGCATGATCTGTTTTTGACAAACCTGTGTTGGCTTCTGATTATAACTTTGTTTGATTCTAGGTGTTTGCAGATCTCTTTTTTTAATTATTTTTTTCTAGGATCTTCCCAGGTAGTGATGATATCAGGTTGATTGGTAATCTGATCAGAGTGTATCATTTTGGTTAGGAAAGCCATTTAATTTCTTAGTAAGGACAGTTGTCAAGATGTCCAGAGTTCCTTTATGATCTGGTTATAGGAGGGAAAATCAAGCATTAAAGTAATCAAGAAAATATAAATTTAGGTGAAAGTCAATTTATTTTTATTTATTTATTTATTTTATTAAATTTATATACCGCCCTATTCTCGTAGGACTCAGGGCAGTTTACAGGGAGAGTTAAAAACAAACATACAAAAATTAAAATCAGATTAAAATTAATTAAATCAAGTCCCCAATTTAAACTAAAACCCAATAAAATTAAAACTCGTCAGCCTGGGCCAGACAGCTTGAAGAGCCAAGTTTTCAGGTCCCGGCGAAATGAGCGAAGGTCGGGGGCAGTCCTAAGTTCCATTGGGAGTTGGTTCCATAGGGCCGGCGTGCCCACAGAGAACGCTCTTCCCCTGGGAATAACCCACCGGCATTCCTTAACCAGCGGTACCCTGAGAAGACCCTCCCTGTGGGAGCGCACAGGACGAAGGGAGCTTGATGCCGGCAGCAGGTGTTCCCTCAGATAACCTGGACCCAAGCCATTTAGGGCTTTATAGGTCATCACCAGCACCTTGAATCTCACCTGAAGGGCAACCGGAAGCCAATGCAGCTCGCGGAGTAGAGGTATTACATGGGAGTATCGGGAAACCCCCATCACAACTCGCGCGGCTGCATTTTGCACCAGCTGAAGCCTCCGAGTGGTCCTCAAGGGCAGCCCCATGTAGAGAGCATTGCAGTAGTCTAAATGGGAGGTCATGAGCGCATGAGTGACTGTGCATGAGTGACATCTCGGTCCAGATAGGGTCGCAACTGGGGCACCAGGCAAACCTGGGCAAAAGCCCCCCTGGTCACGGCTCCTATGTGGTCTTCAAAATTGAGCCATGAATCCAGGAGGACGCCCAAGTTGCGAGCCCTATCAACGGGGGGTAACACCTCACCCCCCATCGTTAAAGATGGAATAGTCTGGTTGACCCGAGATGCCGGTATGCACAGCCACTCAGTCTTGGCAGGATTGAGACGAAGCCTGTTTCTCCCCATCCAGACCCAGACCGCCTCCAGGCAACGGGACATCATGGCGAGGGCATCACTGGGTTGGTTCGGGGTGGAGAATAAAAGTTGGGTATCATCAGCATACTGATGATACCCCCCCGAAACCACGAATGATCTCGCCCAGCGGCTTCATATAGATGTTGAACAGGAGGGGAGAGAGAACCGACCTCTGAGGAACTCCACAAACGAGAGGCATCGGGGCAGACCTCTGCCCTCCCGTCAACACTGACTGCGAGCGGCCCAGGAGATAGGAGGAGAACCACTGCAAAACAGTGCCTCCCACTCCCAACCCCCTGAGACACTGCAGTAGGATACCATGGTCGATGGTATCACAAGCCTCTGAGAGATCTAATAGGACTAGGACAGAGGAACAACCCCTGTCCCGAGCCCGCCAGAGATCATTCACCAGTGCGACCAATGCCGTCTCCGTGCTGTGCCCGGGCCTGAAACCCGATTGGTACAGGTCCAGATAATCAGTTTTATCTAGGAACAGAGGAAGCTGATGCACCACCACATTCTCAACAACCTTCGCCAAAAAGCGAAGGTTGGAGACTGGACGATAGTTATTTAAAACAGCCGGGTCCAGGGCAGGCTTCTTGAGGAGGGGTATCACCACCGCCTCCTTCAGGGCGGCGGGGAAGATACCCTGCTTCAAGGAAGCAGTTATTACTGCCTGGAACCAGCCTCGTGTCTCCTCCCGAGCCGCATAAACCAGCCAGGAGGGGCACGGGTCCAACAAACAGGTGGTGGAACTCAGCCTCCTCATCATCCTGTCCATATCATCAGGGGAAACAGGATTGAACTCAGTCCAGATAACATTCTCAAAACCATCCGATTCCTCCACGTCAGACTCTGCCCAGTCAGAGTCCAAACCGGCCCGGATCTGAGCGATTTTGTCCGTCAGATGATGACTAAACTCCTCAGCCCGCCCCTGTAAAGGATCCTCCCTCACCTCCTAGTTAAGAAGGGAACGAGTCACCCTAAACAGGGCGGCCGGGCGATTATCTGCAGACACGATGAGGGCAGCAAAGTAATTAGCCTTCGTCGTCCTCATCGCTGCAAGATAAGACCTGTACTCACATGAGCAGATTATACATTGGGTTTCCCTTACTGCTCTGAAATTTATTCAAATGTATTTTCCTATATTCATTTGCTGCAGGTTTATCCCACTTTTCATATTATTCTTTCCCATAGCAGCTTGTTATCAGTCAAAGAAAAATAAGAATGTTGCTGTTCCCAATCTTATAAATTAAAAGCAAGACACAACAAAAAGGAGGAAATAAAAATAGATCAGGTTGATAAGTTTTATTACTAAATTTTTATCCCACCTTTATTACTTATTATGTCAGAGTGATTGACACAAAGTCACCCAGCCAGCTTTCATGCCAAAGTCAGGACTAGAACTCACCTGATTTCTAGGTCAATACAGTACCTTAACCACTAGACCAGACAGGTCTTATGGGCGTTGATTGATAACCGTTTCTTAATATCTACTTAAAGTATATTTTCTCACAACTGAAACTCTGCGAAGTTCCAGATGGAAAATAAAAAAGGAGAAAAGTTACAAGCACCAACGGTTTGTTTACAAGTTCTTCTCCTTTGCTCGTCTCCCTATCCATCCCCTCCGACAGTTACATCATATTTTAATTTCGCTCCTTGATGCACAAACATTCTGCGGCTTATGTCATCGCCTCCGCTCGTTCGGCCCAATAGGAAGAAAGGGAGGAGGCGGAGACTGCTTGCGCGTTGCTATGGTCGCAAAGTTGGGTAGTAACGATAGAGGCGGAATGCGCATGTGTGGTCTGCGCAGTACTGGGAGCTTGTCTGGGCCTGGTGGAGACGAATCTTACTGAAGGCTGCCATGCAGGGCTCCGTGGTTCGGCGTACGCAGGAGTTGCTAGGGCGCGTGATTCGAAAACCGCCTCTTACAGAGCGCCTTCTCAGCAAGCCCCCTTTCCGCTACCTGCACGACGTAATTGGGGAGGTCAGGCGAAGCGAAAGAGGCGGGAAAGAGGGGGAGGAGAGGACGCGATCGGTCGTGTTTCCAGTTGCCTGGCAACTCGAGGAGGAAGCCGCAAAAGAGATGCGTGTATCTTTGAAGGGTTGTGTAAAGAGATTCCCCAAGACAGACAGGGTTAGAGAGTCGGATGGCATATTTTCTCCATCCCGTTTGGTCCAAGGATTGTGTGTTCTTCAGTGAATCGCTCAAATGGCTATTGTAGATAGAGAAACATGCCTTGGATTGGATCGCAGCCCATTACGTGAACATAAAAAGAAAGAAAAGTTGCCGCAGTCTTTGGTGGTTAATAACAGTAATTGTATGTACAAAGAGGGGCAAATTTAGCTATACTTGGCTCATATTTTAAATAGATTTGAAATTTCAAGAATAGAACTGGCTTTGTAGATAAGGAAGCTCAGCATTAATATGAGTGATGCTTTGTTCATCTTTTGATGTGTTAAACAAGTTTGGCTTGTTTTTGCTATATAGGCCTAACTAGGAGTAAGGGAGAACTGTGTTCTGCACTGTACTAGAGGTGATGTGAGAATTTAATTCTATAAAGGTAAACTATAATGTTGTGAGAATGAACAATATGCATCATTTTGTATCATATTGGTGGTGAAGCTATGGCACGCAGAGCCCTCTCTGTGGCCACGCGTGCCGTCACTCCAGTCCTAGGTATCTGCTGCCGTGTGCAAAACAAAGGTTCAATCAATTTCAACTTCTCGCAGGAAAAAAAAGGTTTCACAGAGTTGGAATTGCTTGATTGAACTTTATTTTTAGTCTCACACAGTGGCAAAGGAAGTGACTTGTTGGAGCTGGAAAGAAGGTGCCATGTAGGGGTGGGGGGAGTGGTGGGAGCAAGGCACTCCATGCGAGGGGTGGGGCGGGGCCTCTTCCTTCCCTCCCCCTGCCAGACAACTCCCGAAGCCGTGCAGAGTAAGGTTCTGCCCCCGCCCAGATGCCCTCACCTACCCAAGAGTTTTTTTTTACTAACCTGCCTTTCAGCTGCATTCTGTTTCTCTATTTGCTACTCAGCCTTCGCCACGTGTTTGTTGGACAAAAAAAAAATCCATGAGACTTTCTAACTTCTCACAAAAAGTTACAAAGTCTCATGAAACTTTTTTTTTACCTGATAGTCCCACAAACACGTGGCTGCCTCTGCAGAAGTTGCGCAATGGGGGCATGTATCTGGGCAGCTCGGGAAACAAGGTGGGCTTCCAAGGGCTGGACCTCAGCGCCCCCGAGTCCTCCCATGACGGGGCCCTGCTGATTGCTGGCTCCAAGGGTGATGGCAGCAAACATAGCTTGATCCTCAGCAAGTCCCATTTGCTACCTCCTGCCCAATGCCACTGCCATGAGGCCACGAAACAAACCAGGCGGAGGTAGGGAACCGGGTTAGGGTATCAGGAGCACCTGCTGCCATCCCGCGCTCTCCATCCTGTTGCCAGCCAGGCATGCCGAGCTCAGGCTTCAGCAGATGGAGGCCGGAGGGGAGTGAACTGTGGCTGCCCGGCTCCTCTGCCTGACGATGCATGCGGGGAGAGGTGTCTCCTGGCTCAGTAAGGTGCGGTCCGCCCACAGAAGGATGAAGGAGGAGGGCTGCCTGGGGAAGAGCGCAGGGCTGCCCACGGGGGGAATCTGACTAGCCCCAGCCTGGAGCGGGGGAGTGGCCGAGGGAGCCTGGCGATGGAGATCGCATGACGGTGGCAGCTGCCCCGGGATGAGCGGTAGGTGAGGTGGGTGCTCCCGATGTCCACAGGGGAAGAAGCCGTGAGGAGGCTCTGCGCCCATTCCAACCCAGTCCTGGCACGAAAGCGAGGCAGCAGCCCTATGTGCATCCCTGTGCATGAACGTGCCCCCGCCCTGCCAGGCAAGCGGAGCTGCGGCATCTTCAGCAGAAAAGCACAGGCGGGCAGTGGAAGGCACAAGAAGCCCCGATCCCAGCACTGCCCCTCCCCACTCTCCTCCCCGCTTTGGAAGAGCTGCGGGGCACAGGAGTCTCTCCCCATGCCCCCCCACCTGCTGAGCAAGATGCCCTTCTACCCATTGCCCCACCCACCAGAGCAACATCGAGCTGGCCACGCCCACCCTGGCCATGCCCACTCAGTCTGCCACACCCACCCAGTGGGCCACACCCACCCAATGGGCCACTCCTTCCCAATGGGCCACGCCTACCCGACACCCGGCAATACATAAATGGGTTTGGGGTTGCAGTTTGGGTACTCGGTCTCTAAAAGGTTTGCCACCACTGTCCTATTGTATGAAATGTATCATTTTCTGTTATAATGAGGCACAGGGGAGAGAAATTAACATTTTGGCAAGCATGAAATGCAAAATATATGTGGTTTTGTTCTATGAAGAACTGGGTGGGCTAGTGGCTGGGTTGGAAACCCAATCACATACCGTAAACTTGAGTTATTATGATCTACTCTGCCTAGACTTTTTCTTATAGGTACCAAGCCATCATAGTTTTTAAATACAGCATAACTTGGTATGATTAATTCAACCAACTGTGCCTTAACTAATACATTATGATTAAAACTACTGATTCACTATGATTGATACATGAATGTTGCACTTCTAATATTTTACAGCATCATGAATATCTTCTGTAAGTCATCTCACTTTTTGATAATATAAGATGTTAGGATGGATTAATATATATTTATATACCCTTTATGTAATGGGAAAAGTCTTTGGAACATTATATGAATGTCCTTATTTGATTGAAATTAAGTTATGAGTACTTGTTTAATGCAAAGTGTCATTTAAGCTGAAATAAGTCCCAGGAATCAGGGAGGAAAGCAGTTGTCTCTGATCGTCCCAGGTTAATCTTTTTCTTTGGTAGTCTTGCAAGTTAGAATCAAACTTTCTTCCTTTGTTGGCTACAAAAGTCCAACATAATTCATTTTATGCAGTCATCTTTGCAACCCTCTTCCCTGTTGACATTTTTCACAAATGAAAGGAGCCTACAGATAGTCCCTGATGTATGATTACAATTGGGGCCAGAATTTCCAGTTGCCAAGCAACCAAATTTTGACCACATGACGATGTGGATGCTATGACAATTGTAAGTGCAAGGACTGGTTGTAACTCACATTTTTCAGTGCCATTGTAACTTCAAATGGTGGCTAAACTAATGATTGTAAGTCAAGGACTACCTGTACTTATTTGTATTTAGTCATTTTAGAAGAGCAATTTTATTTTTCTATTTAAATCAGCTAGGGTGGATTTTTTTTTATAAAGCTGCTCTATAGAGCCACCCCACCCTAGAATGGCAATAAAAGGGTTTTCTCAAAAATAGCCACTGGTAATTGTTCTGTAATTGAGATGAAGCCTTAAAATTGCAGGGAATATAATTGGTCTAAGTGTTTGTATTACGTTTTACAACAGAAGCATTCTGTAAGAACCCCAATGTATTTTGTATTTCTTTCCTATGCCCTCATTTTTGGGTTCTGCTATTCTGTTGGGGAAGGGGGGACCTAAGGATGTTCTACTGTATACTTCCTTTACTTTGTGCTTTGACGTATCTTTCTTGGGGTGTGAAAGGAATGTGTCTCTGGCCATCTGCCTTATCTGCAGGCAGATGGGAAGAAGCTGAAGAGAAACCTGACAGCCTTGAGAACAGCACCTTATCAGTTTTTCCCCCATAATAACTTAGCACCTATGAATTGACTCAATTCAAACCAGCTGGATGGACAGTTGGGGTGGGGTTTGAAAGGGTTCTTTTAATGTAATGTTTTGCATGGGAAATACTCAGATCCTGCCTTACTATCCTGCTATCAGTACCTTCCAATAAAAGTTCCTGTTGAAACAATGCAAATTTCAAGAGTTCTGCTTTCTTGGAAAGTTTAACTGAGGCAGGTTCTTACATTAGGCAGGATCTGCAAAGTGGTCAATCTGGAAGGAAGAAAACCCCTACCGTGGGAACTGTGCATGTGATGTCTAACCACAGCAGCAAGAGGGAAGAGAGTGAGTGCTGCTCAGAGCCCCCGCTGAAGGCTTGCCCTAGGAACAGCTACTCTGACTCCTCTGGCTCCGGAGACGAGGATGCAACCCGAGGTGGTTGATCAGCACCAGGAAGAAAGAGGACTGAGAAGGAAAGTCCTGGAAAGTGACCAACAGCCATGGCAGCCACAAGCAGGCCTGGAAATAGGAAATGGAGTGGTCACTCAACCTTAGTGAAGAGGAGGA
Organism: Vipera ursinii; assembly: GCF_947247035.1. Lineage (NCBI taxonomy): Eukaryota > Metazoa > Chordata > Lepidosauria > Squamata > Viperidae > Vipera > Vipera ursinii. The sequence goes on from NC_139512.1 coordinate 185,842,373, forward strand.
CAAAAGGCCGAGCTGAGCTGATCACTTCCTTAAGGAAGCCATAGGTCTGATGGTGGAGGTCTTCAGAAACCTCAAAGAGGAAGAAACATCCCTGCTGAGACAGAAATGAGGAGACGCTGGTGGAGGAAGTTAGAAGGGGGAAAGCAAACCCTCCAAACCAGGCATCTCTGTCAACACTATCTGGAAATCTGGGAATCCCTGTGAGGAAACTGAAGAAGCCCATTTCTTTCAGTCAATTACATGGGTGTATTGCAGGGGGTGTCCTGGCCACCCTCACTACGATGCTGAGCTGATCGCTTCCTTAAGGAAGCCATAGGTCTGAGGGTGGAGGCCTTCAAAAACCTCAAAGAGGAAGAAACAGTTCACTGCTGAGACAGAGACAAGGAGAGGCTGGCGGAGGAGAGGGGAGAGCAAACCCTCCAACCCAGGCACCTCTGCCAACAGATACTGGGGGAACCGCAACCATAGTGATGACTCCAGCTCGAGCTACATCAGCCACTAGTGATGTATGCACAGCCAGAAGGAGGAGGGCTGAATGTAAGACCTCCCCCTTGGCATGAAATAAGATGGGGACCCTCAGCAACTGGGTTTCTTCTTGGCCACATCCTGGGTTACATACAGGATTATGGCCAGGAGATCCCTAGTGAGAGTGCCTGAGTCAGGGTTGTCACCCTGGCCCTAGAAGGTGCAGTGGCCCCGTGGATGGTCACCCTGCATAATGCCGAGGCACCCGAACTCCAAAACTTTAATCGATTCATAGCAGCCCTGAGGTGGCAGTTCAAGGACCCCTTGGCTGACCAAAAGGCCAGGGATTGGATTAAAACTATCAGGCATGGCTGATGCCCTGTGGCTGAATACACTGAAGAATTCTGAGATCTGGCTTGTCATCTCAGCTGGCCAGAAGACATTTTAGTAAGTTGTTTCAAGGATGGGCTGAACGATGACCTCCCAACACCCCAGGGAGACAGTCATGAAAGTGCCGAAGTTGTGGAGTTCCAATCCTCTGAGAAAATTGGAGGGGGAACTCTGACACCACCAAAGAAGGAACCCAAGATGTCCAACAGCAACTCCAAGGATGAGACCTTGGTAAATGGAACCATCACACACATTACCAGGCCCATAGAACTGCTGATCCCAGGGATGGAAGAGAAGGTAGCACTAAAGGCTTTACTGAACTTGAGCTGTACCATATGTTTAATAAGCTCAACCCTAGTGGGAAATCTGGGAATCCCTGTGAGAAAACTGAAGAAACCCATTTTGTTCAGTCAATTAGATGGGTCTATTACAGGGGGCATCCTGGCCATGATGCCAGTAAAACTAACCATGGGGAACCACACTGAGACTTGGACTTGTATAGTGACCCCCGGCATGGAATGGCCCCTAATCCTAGGACTGCCATGGTTAAAAAAATGGAACCTGTGGGTGAACTGGAAAACAGGAGATCTGAGATTCCCAAAAGGGAAACCCCAGTTGCCCAATAGCCACCGCAGCACCAAAGCGAAGTGTGAGCCTAAGGTGGTGGCAGGAATCAACGATCAGGAATTGGAAGGCATACCCAGGGAGTACCAGGCCTGGCTGTGGTCTTTAGTGAGAAGGTATCCAATGAATTGGTCCCTCACTGTCCCAAAGACTATGCTATTGAGATCATCCCTGAAACTAAGCTGCCAAAACCCAAGCTCTACTTGATGACACCCCCCCCAAGAGTTAGAGAGCTGTGCAAATTCTTAGATAAGATAGATAAGCTACCCCAGTGCTATTCTGGGAAAAGAAAGTTGGGTCTCTTCGTCTCTGCGTAGATGCTTGAATACTGTGTGTGTGGACAGTGTCTACCCCTTGCCACTCATGAAGGACATGTTAGCCTACCTCTCAAAGGGAAAGATTTTCTCCAAGCTAGATCTGCAAGAAGCATATTACTGGGTTAGAATCAAGGAGGGGGATGAGTGGAAGACCACATTCAACTGCCCCTTGGGTTGCTTCCAGTTCAAAGTACTCCAATTTGGGCTACAGGGAGGACCCACGGTATTTATTCAGCTAATTAACGAAGTCCTCTGTGAGCATTTGTACAAGGGGTTTTTGGTGTACCTTTATGACATATTAATCTACACTGAAACAAAAGCTGAGCATGTCAAATTAGAGCAGTTTTAAAGAAGCTGCATGCAGCCAAACTGTATGTCAAACTTTCAAAATGGGAATTCCACAAAGAAAAGATTGATTTGGGCTACCCAATTTCTCACAAGGGGGTGGAAATGGATGCAGGAAACATATGGGCTGTGTTGGATTGGGCCCCACCACGCACCTGGAGGCAGTTGCAAAGTTTTCTGGGCTTCCCTAACTTCTATTGACAGTTCATCCTCTCCTTCATTCAGATCACACTCCCCATTACTAACTTAGTATAAACAAAAGGGGAGGACAAGCTAAAACCTACCCACAGACTAAAATGGACTATCGAATGTCAGGTGGCATTTGAAAAATTTAAAATATTTTTTTCCGCGGAACCAGTGCTAAAACACCCAGATCCAGGCTGATGCTAGTGACAGAGCAGTCAGTGTGGTATTGCTCCAGGAAAACCAGGAAAGCCAATTGCAACCTTCTGCCTACACCTCAAAGAAACTCACCATAACCAAGCAAAGGTGAACGGTCTGAGAGAAGGAGGCTTACACTGTGCTCTGGGCCCACCTCACTTGGAGGTACTTCCTAGAAGGGAACAAGATCCCTTTCCAAGTATGGACTGAGCATAAAACCTTGAAGCATTAAAGACCCCTAGGAAGCTTTTCCCCAAACCAGCTTGGTGGGTCAGCACTTCCACCGATTAAATTTCACCCTACGGTACTTACCTGGGGGGAAAAACCTCCCTGTAGCCCTGATAAAGAGATGATTTTGGTGGTCATCTTTTAAAAAAGGACATTAAGAGCTATGTAGCTGGTTACCCCATTTGCACAGCAGCTAAACAGGCAGGGAAAAATGCATGGCCTAGATATTTCTATGAACTTTATTGTAGAGCTACCAGAAAGTGCAGGCAACAGTGTCATTTGGGTAGTGATGGATTTATTCTCCAAACAAGTCCATTTCATCCCTTTCCAAAAAATTCCAACTTCTAAAGCCTTGGCTAAGATGTTTCTGCAACACATCTATCAGCTACATGGGGTCCCACAACACATAATCTCAGATAGGGGGGTCCAGTTCACCTCCAATTTCTGGAGAGCCTTTTTGGACCTACTGGGCACAGATCAGGGTCTGTCATCTAATCATCCTCAAACGAATGGGGGGACAGAACGAACAAACTCAGTGCTAGAACAATACTTGAGATGCTTCATAAACTATCAGCAAGACAATTGGACTGACCTGTCACCATTTGCTGAAATAGCCTATAATAATGCAGTGCATTCCAGTACTGGTTACACACCTTTCCAAGTGGCTACAGGTCAGAGCTTCAACCTCATGCCTGAATTGCCTACCAATGAACCTACCATCCCTTCCCTTAAGGAATGGATTATACAGTTGCAAAATATGTGGCCAGTCGTCAGAAAAGGCTTAGATGAAGCTAAAGAAACTAAGTGCAGGCAGACAAAAAGGATGGAGCCCAAGCCTCTTAGGGTGGGGGACAGGGTATACTTCTCCCCTAAGTTTCTTCACTCCCTGCAACCCTCAAAGAGGCCCAAAATTTGTGGGACCCTTCCCTATTAAACGCATCATCAACCCAGTCACAATAGAGCTCGAACTTCCTAAAACATTTTGCTCTAATTTGCTAAAACCTGAAATGAGCTCAGCCTTAAGGCCAGCAATAGCCCCCTCAGTACAACCAATTATAGTGGAAGAGGAAGAACATTTTGAAATCAAAGAAATCTTAGACTCCAGAAAGCACCATGCGTCTACCCAATACTTAGTGGCATGGAAGGACCTCCTGGCCTTCCAGAATGAGTGGGTACACAAATGCATGTGAGGAACCCTAGACTGCTCAAATGTTTTCATGCTTGTTACCCAGATAAGCCTGACTAACCACTATGTTTCATTTTCTCTCCCTGTTATTATTTTCTCTTGTCCAGGTGGATCGTTCTCTTTTTAAAGGGGTGTGTGTGGCATGTCAGAACCCCAATGTATTTAGTATTTCTTTCCTGTGCTCTCATTTTGGGGCTCTGCCATTCTATTGGGGGGAGGGTGTTATAACGATGTTCTGCTGTATACTTTCTTTGTTTTATCTTTGAAGTATCTTTCTTAGGGTGTGAAAGGAATGTGCCTCTGGCCATCTGCCTTATCTCCAGGCGGATGGGAAGAAGCTGCGGAGAAACCTGACAGTCTTGAGAATGGCACCTTACCAGCTCTTTCCCACAATAACATAGCACCTATGGATTGGCTCAATTCAAACCAGTCAGATGGACAGTTGGGGTGGGGTTTGAAAGGGTTCCTTTGATGTAATATTTCATGTGGGAAATCCTCAGAACCTGCCTTACTATCCTGCTATCAATACCTTCCAATAAAAGTTCCTGTTGAAACAATGCACATTTCAAAAGTTCTGCTTTCTTGGGAGGTTTAACTGAGGCAGGTCCTTACACATTGCCTCAATAGAATTGTGCCATAGGGACAGTTTATTTTAGTTCCTGTTGAAACTTGCAATAATTCAGCAGGGAGTTGGACTGGAAGACCTGTGAAGTCCTTTCTAGCCCTATGATTCGGTATTCTATGTTCTGAAGTAGATTTGGGGAACATTTCCCCTTGAAATGGGAGAAAGTTGCTAGTGGGAATCTTCCACTAGCTTCAATCTATGCTTACATAGATTGAAATTCCTGTTGACTGGTTTTCCCATCTGCTGGCAATTTTAATTTTTTTCCCAGAACCTAGTAGATCTGTGTAGTATGAGACAACACAAGCATAACAAATGATCTTCAATATTACTATAACCAATGGGTGATCCCTGCTCTACTTTTTTAAATTTTTTATTGATTTTCCAATATTACACTTGTATCTTTGAAAAGCAATGTGTCTGGGTTACAATAGTTCCATTTCATACAAGTACATGTTATTACAAATATCCGATTTGTTGTAGCCAATATTTCCTCTCTTTTTTCCCTTTAATACATATTATCTTTTATCTAAATTAACATATTTCTTATTTTATCTATCAGTTATTTAGTGGTTTTCATACATTTCTCAATACTTTTATGTATTTTATTTTTTTTAACATTCCATCTTTAAAACATCAATCACCTTATACATTTTCCCAGCTTTAATTTTGCATTATTAAAGTTAAATGATTGAATTTTTTCATTTTCATATTTCTAGGTGAGCCCACTTCCCTTTATCACAGTTCTCTCCAATACCTAATAATCTAAATACACATTCTCATTTCCATGTCAACAGGTTAATAATACAGTATAATATTTTTATTTTTATTATAATTTCCACATACTGTAAATTCAATAGCCATAATTTCTCCCATTTCAACATTTAATACATCCTTTCTCTTCTGCTTTATATCTGCGCTCTCGTGCTTAAACTTAAAATTTTATTCTTATCACTATATCCAAGTATATTACCGTATTTTCTGGCGTATAAGATGACTTTTTAACCCATGAAAATCTTCTCAAAAGTCGGGGGTCGTCTTATACGCCCAGTCTTATACGGCGGAAAATACGGGTAGTCTTATATGGCGAGTATAGCCCAAACCCTATACCCGTATTTTTCGGACCACAAGACGCACTTTTTCCCAAAAAAAGTAGGGGGGAAAACGAGGGTGCGTCTTATGGTTCGAAGCTGATCCGTATGCCCAGCCCCAACCTCTGCAAGTGGAAAGCAAGCGAGATTGCCAGGAACACGAATCGGCACGTGCTGAGAAATGCTGATCTCACGCTCCTGCAATCTCTCTCGCTCGGTTTCAGCTTCCCTTGCTACAAGAGAAAGCAGGCTGAAACGGAGTGAGGGAGATTGCCAGGAATGCGAATCGGCTGATCTCGCGCTGCTGCAATCTCCCTCGTTTCAGCCTTCTTTCTCTTGTAGCAAGGGAAGCTGAAACCGAGTGAGGGAGATTGCAGGAGCATGAGATCGGCCGATTCGCGTTCCTGGCAATGTCCCTTGCTCCGTTTCAGCTTGCTTTCTGCAAGAGAAAGCCGGGCCGCAGGGCCGCCTCCGCAGGTACTGCTCTAATGTGGAGAGGGAAGGACAAAGAGGGAGGGAAGGAAGAAAGGAAGGAAGGAAAGAAGCAAGGGACAATGAGAGAGGGAGGGAGAGAGAGAAATAGAGAGAGGGGGAGAGAAGGAGAAAGAAATAGGGAAGGAGAGAGAGAGAGAAAGGGAGAGAAATAGAGGGAGAGAGAGAAAGAGGGAGAGGGAAAGGGAGAGGGAGAGAAAGAAAGGGAGAGAGAGAAGAAGAAAAAGAGGGAGGGAAATAGAGGGAGGGAGAGAAAGAGAAATAGAGGGAAAGAAAAAGGGAGAGAAAGGGAGAGAGAGAAGGAGAAAGGGAGGGAAATAGAGGGAGAGAGAAAGGGAGAAATGGAAAGAAAAATAGGGAGAGAAAGGGAGAGAGAGACAAGGAGAAAGAAAGTGAGGGAAATAGGGAGAGAGAAAGGGAGAAAGAGGGAAAGAGAAAAATAGGGAGAGAGGGAGAGAAGGAGAGAGAGGAGAGAAAGAGGGAGGGGGAGAGGGAGAGAAAGAGGGAGGGGGAGAGGGAGAGAAAGAGAAGGAGAGAGAGGGAGAGAAAGAGAAGGAGAGAAAAAATTAAATTAGTAACATGATTGTTAAGTGAATCTGGTTTCCCCACTAACTTTGCTTGTCAGAAGGTTGCAAAAGGCGATCACATGACCCTGGAACAATGTGACCATCATAAATATGAATCGATTGCCAAGCATCCGAATGTAAATCACATGACTCTGGGGATGCTGCAATGGTCATAAGTGTGAAAAATGGTCATGTTACTTTTTTCAGTGCTGTCATAACTTTGAACGGTCACTAAGTGAATCATTGTAAGCCGAGGACTACCTGTACTTTATCATTTTTTTCCTTTTTTGGGGGTGTGTGTCAAGTTTTTGACACCTTGCTGGGCGACTGGTGGTACTCGGACATTACCTTGTCCTAAAAATGGTACAATGGATGAAAAGGTTGAAAAGCCCTGTTTTAGTATACCGGTACTATTTGGTTCAGAATATTTTTTTTCTTGTTTTCCTGCTCTAAAAACTGGGTGCGTCTTATGGTCAGGTACGTCTTATGGTCCGAAAAATACGGTAATTTAACAGGAAAAGTAGGGGGTCGTCTTATACGCCCAGTCATCTTATACGCCGGAAAATACGGTACATTATATCAGTCTTAACTTATATATGTCTTAGTCAATTTCATATAAATGGCTCAATATTTCTTAACTCTTAATATTTACACATCTAAGTTTTTTTTATTAGGCAGTATTTTTATCTACACATCAAAACAATCTCATAATCCAAGTACGATCCTGTCTAGATATTTTCTGTTTCAGGCCTCTTAAATATGTCCAGTCTTCTTCATTCTTATTCTGGCTTTTTTTTTCCTTTGCCATGTCATTTTCCGTTTCTTTGCTTCAGGGTCATCAAAGAGTTCTTGTGTTGTTGTATTGAAGTGACCGTCCAATCTCCATTTTTGAAGGTTGAGGGGTCTGATAGAGATACCAAATCTTTTCATTATTTTCTCCTCTTGGCGTAATTGTCCTGGACTATCTATTTTTTCTTCTGTTTCTCATTCTGATCTTCAAATTCCTTCTGCTTTATGTAACAAATTTTTTCCTCCATCCATTTTGTCAGGTTTTTCTCCAAGTTTTCTCTCATCTGTGCTTGTTGAGTAGTTAACTCTTTTGTCAGGGTATTTGGTTGTTCAATTTCTTCTGTTATGTTCTGTCCCGATAAATTATTAGTTGTAGTCACAACTTGAGTTTGCTTACCAAAACACTTTCTAGTTTTTTTCCAAAAGCTATTTCATCACTGGCTGTAGAAAGGAACTGATATGTTTGGCAGGTTATTTTCATCGTAGTATAGATTTGTTTTTGTATTTCTTCCATGGTGGACTCTCACATCTGGTGTTCAAGGTTAGTCTTATCTTGTTTTCTAAAGTGGCAGGCAAGTCTCTCTTTTTTTAGGGTGTCAGATTGCAATTTCAGGCTTAGCCACAAGGTGTCCCCCAAGTGCTTAGAAAATTCTTTTCAACTGTTTTCTTCTGTTTTAGAAGACCAGAGCCAAATTTTCAAATAAGAATAGGAAGTAAGAAATAGTCAAAAGCTTGTAGTCCACAAGTTTTGTTTTAAAAGAGTTGAGGTCTAATTCGTTTTTTCAACATTTCTAAATCACCCCTGGAAGTTCAAACGCTGCTGTTTCTGAAGGGAGAGTTAGGATCCCCCCTCCCTCTCCACAGGGTGGAAAGTGCTTAGCAGCTTATTTAGGTGGAAAGAAGAGGATTGGAGTATAAGAGAGGTTGATCTTACCCCATCTCTTCCACGCTGCTTTAATGTTGCCTGGTGGTAAGTGTGACTTAGGCTGTCTGCAGCCTAGTGACTGGCCATGTTGCTATGGCAGGTCTTTTGTCCTCTGGTTTGAAGGGAATGCAGGCACTAACGTGTTTCTGCAAAAGCTCCTTCTTGCTGGTCGCCTCTCCAGGGGGACTCTTCGGCCCAGTGATGTGAAACTGGACGTGGAAGACGAGAGCTGTCCCCCAAGTGTCCATAACGGCCGCGTCGGCAAACCGGAAGTCCCCTGCTCTAGTTTTGGCTACAGGTAGTCCTCATCTTACAACCATAATTGAGCCCAAAATTCCCATTGCTAAGCAAAACAGTTAAATGACTTTTGCCCCATTTTAGGACCTTTCCTGCCACAGTTGTTAAATGAATCACTGCAGTTATTAATAACATGGTTGTTAATGAATCTGGCTTCTCCATTGACTGTTCATCAGAAGGTTGTAAAAGGTGATCACATGACTGCAACCATCATAAATACATGCCAGTTGCTAGCAAATTTTGATGACATGGCTGTGGGGATCCTGCAATGGCTGTAAGTGTATAAAACAGTCATACATCAATGGTTGCAAGTTGAAGACTACCTGTGTTTTATTTACCCATCATGACTCTAATGTATTCTGAATTCATCCATTTTTAAGGCAAGTTGAATATATTGAAGAGAACTGTCTCCTAACCAGTTAGTATTCCAACATTAGCCATGGTTTTAGAGATTTTATATACTAAAAATAAAATTTATAAATCTTCCCAATTCTATGGAAACTTACATTGCCCATCATCTTATTGTCCCACATATACTCCTGGAGAACACCTGGTTTCAGTATTATAAGAAGAACTTTATTAAACTATGGGTGGAAATTACATCCTAGATGTAGTATGAGAATGCTAGAGAAAGTAGTATTTATTGTGGATTAATGTGTTTATCTCTGCAATTATTTGAACCTGTGCAAGTTATTTTTTATACTTTAGAAAGATCCCATTATATAAAGTTGCAATGTGTAGCACGTACTGAAATATAATCAGAATTATTTCAGAAAACAGAATATCATAATCAAAGTTGCCTGCAAAAATCAGCACAATTATATCATTGTTTCAAGATTCAAATGCTTTTAAGTGTTATACAGTTGTATTTGCATTTTATATTGTTAAATTGTACAAAAAGTATATGCATTTGAGAGCTAGTACCATAATTTTAATGTTATTGTTTTAAAGGTAATTAGATCAACTGGTTTCATGAAAGGATTGTATACAGAAACAGAGATGAAATCTGATAATGTTAAGGTATGTATGCACTCATAATTCTTTATTTATAAAATATTTTATAGATTCAATCCCATTAAGTATCATTTAATATAATGACAGAATTGTGCCAAAAGGCTATTTTATAAATTAAAAATTTATACATTAAAAATCTAGTATCACTCACTTCCGGGTGGCAAGGCTTCGCCGCAGGCAGCCATTCTGGCTGTCAGCCCTGTCATCTCCGTAGAGCCGCCGAAAACAGCGCCGATCAGCTGTTTTGACGGCTCGGAAGCCCGCTCCTCGGGAGAAGAGGAGGGGGTGAGTGCCCAGGTAGGGGTAGAGTTCTCTGGGGCCGCCAGAGCTAAAATTCTGGCGGCTGAAGGATTGAGCCCCCCCGAAGCCTGAGTTTGCTCCGGACTGCGGGGCGCCTCTGCTCCGGGCTTTTGGAGCAGAGCAGGGCATCAGCAACCATCCCTGCCAGCAAGAGAGAACTTTAGAGAACTTGGATGCAGGCACAGCGATACAGGAGAATCAGGTGAAAGTGAATTTATGATCTTTAACTCGGTGGATTTTGTGGAGTTTGATGAAAGTGAAAGTGCGTAGCAGGCAATAGTGGGTGAAAATGGCTGCCAAATCTTCAAAAGTTCCTAGAGGTGCGGGGGCTTCTCCGGTGCAGCAATCTTTGTTACAAGCTTTAATGCCCCCCCTCTGCACCTGCACCTGCACCTGTACCAACTTTTACAGTTAAAGACTTGCAGGATGTTTTGCAAGAGGCTTTGAAAAAGCAATCTCAACAACTAGTTGATCTTATGGATGAGAGGTTTACTGAAATGAGGGCAGACATTTTACTTGCATTTCAAGGCATGGCTGTATGCATAGAGCGCCTGGACGAGAGAGTGGAAGATCTCAGCCAAAATAATATTAGATTAGATGCAAAAATGACAGAGACTGAGAATGTGGTGGATAAAATTGATGACGATTTGACCTTGGTACAGTACCGAGAGATGGAGTTCGCTGTGAGAATTAGAGGCTTAAATGGAGGCTTATATGGAGGATATAGACAAAATATTTCATGTTAATTCGTGGATTGCCAGACAAAGGAAATTACCCAGAGATGTGGTGGTTTATTTTACAAAGAGAGCAATTAGAAATGAGGTTATTCAAGCCTTTTACAATAATAAATTTGCAATTGCTGAACAAGAAGTTTTGATTTTAAAAGAGATCCCTCCAAGAATCTTAAGGAGAAGGAAGGAATTTGCTTTTTTGGCACAAGAATTAAGAAGACGTGATATTAAGTTCAGATGGGAGATACCAGTGGGTATGGTGGTGATGCATGAAGGTACGAGACATCGTCTTCTTACAGTGTTGCAGGCACGTGATTTTTATACCAATGTTTTAAAAGCAGTCCCCATACCACTTCTGGAAACTACAAACAAGAATGGTGAGGGAGAGTCTCAATCACGCAGTGAGAATTTACAAGGTGCTGAAGGAACAACGCAGATGAAAGAGAAAGCTACAGGAGTGGATCAAATTTCAGTATCATCGGAGGAGGTTAAAGACCAGAGGATGACATGTGCTGCTTCTAGACAAATGAGACGAGAGCAAGAACAAGAACAGCAGAAAGTCATGATGGCACCTCGAAAACTTACTTATAGTGAAGCTGTGGGAGGAGCGTGACCTAAGAGAGTGCAGGTGATTTTGGAAGAAGCACTCCAAAAGCTTCAGGTCGCGAAAGATGGCGACAAAGTTTCTAACCTGGAATGTTAATGGCTTAAATTCTCCACAGAAGAGAAAGAAAGTTTCCCAATATTTAAAACAATTTAAGAATGATGTTATTTGTTTATAAGAAACACATATTAGAGTCACGGATCAAAAGTATTTGTTAAACTCAAGACTGAGTACACAATTTATTGCTTCCGCAATGGATAAGAAAAATAGAGTGGTGGTTTATGTTAAGAATACTTTGACAGCGGAGTTAATTGAAGCAGATAAACAAGGAAGATATGTTATAATTGAACTGTTAATAGAAGGCAAGAAAACGCTTCTGGTTGGATTATATGCTCCTAACCAACAACAAGCAGACTTTTATAGTTTATTACACAGCAAGATTACTCAGTGGGATTATAAATCATGTATTTTTATGGGGGACTGGAATGGCGTTTTGGATGTACAAATGGACACAGGGTTTTTTTTAAAAGTACTCCAAGTTATGCTAAACTGCCTAAATCTTTTTTTGAGATGAAGGACGATTTGGAATTGCGAGATATCTGGAGAGAAAGAAATTTGCAAGAAAAGGACTATACTTTTTTCTCTGATAGACATCAATCTTTTTCCAGGATTGACTTCATATTAATTACTAATGATTTCTTTTCTAGGATTAAGAAGATTAAGATTTGTCCAAGAACTATGTCTGATCATAGTCCAGTATGGTTAGAGATAGAAAAAGATAATAGGGATAGGTGCTCCTGGCATTTAAATGAAAATTTGTTTAGAAATCAGGAAAATGTGGAAGAGTGTAAAAAACAGATGAAGGATTTTTTAAAAATTAATATGCATAAAGGCACTTCTATTGAAGTGGTCTGGGATGCTAGTAAAGCCTATATGATAGGTGTATTAATATATTTGAACAATAAATATAGAAGTAACTTGCAATTTAGGAGGAAAGAATTAGAGAATGAAATTAGGGAAAAAGAAAAGGCTTTAACTTTGAATCCATTGGATGGGAAGATTAAAGAGGTAATTAATTTATTAAGGGGACAGTTTGATAAGTTGATGGCTGATCAAGTGGCAACTAACTTATGGTATGTTAGACATAATACTTTTTGCAATGCCAATAAACCAGGTTGATGGCTAGCTTATTTGTTAAGGAAGAAGCAAAGGGCTTCCAATATAGATAGAATAGAATATAAGGGTAAGGTAGTGTACCAGCAGAGTCTTATCAAAAAGACCTTTGTTGATTTTTACTCTAAGTTGTACGCTAGAGACAAGATTAGTGAGGCAGATATTGATGAATATTTGATGAAAGTTAATATTCCTGTTCTTACGCAAGATCAAAAGGAAGAGATGAACCAATTGATAACTGAGGAAGAAATTTTTTCAGCAATTAAACAATTGAAAGTGGGCAAAGCGCCAGGTACAGATGGATTGACTGCTGTGTATTACAAAAATTTACAGTTAGAGATGGTGAAGCCATTAAGGGAATTGTTTCAGACAATTCAAATGGGAGGAGGGGTACCTCCGTCTTGGAAAACTGCTTTTATCTCTTTGATTCCGAAGGAAGACCAGGATCTCACCCAAGCAAAAAATTATAGGCCAATATCACTTTTGAACATGGACTACAAGATATTTGCTAAAGTTCTAGCTAACAGACTAATGAGGGTACTGCAACAAGTAATTCATGGTGATCAAACTGGGTTTATAAGTGGTAGACAAATGAAGAACAATGTGAGGCATATAGTAGATTTGTTGGAATTTTTGGAAAGAAACAATCAGATCCCTGCAGCGTTGATCTTCTTGGATGCTGAAAAAGCCTTTGACCATTTGGATTGGCAATTTTTGTTGAAAGTATTAGATAAAATGAAATTTGGGGATAAATTTTTACAACCAATCAGGGCATTATATCAAAAGCAAACAGCCCGCATAATAGTTAATAATAGTTTGACTGAAGTATGCAACATTGAAAAGGGTACAAGGCAGGGGTGCCCGTTGTCACCCTTATTATTTGTTTTAACATTGGAGATATTATTGATTAAAATATGGGGTTCGGATAAAATTAAGGGAATTCAAATGAGAGACCAGGATTATAGATTGAGGGTGTTTGCAGACGATCTGGTTGTTACACTGACTCAGCCTGATTATTCAGTTGTAGAATTGATGGAGATTATAAAGCAATATGGGAAAGTTTCTGGATTTAAGGTTAATACACAAAAAACTAAAATGTTGTCTAAGAATATTTATTTATTTATTTATTTATTTATTAATTTAATTTATATACCGCCCTTCTCTCAAGAGACTCAGGGCGGTGAACAGGGCAATACATAAAAGTTAAATACAAAAATTAAAATTAAAATTATTAAAACATGATTAAACAATGCCCATAAATGATACAAATTTAAAATTGAAGTTATTAATAAAAATCCCAACCCGTCCCATCAGGCCAGTATCACAATATGACAGTATCACAAAAGGCTGTCTTAGAAGAGCTAACGGGATTTGAAATAGTTAAAAGGGTTAAATATTTGGGGATATATTTGTCACCCTCAAATGTAAAGTTATATAAAAATAATTATGAAAAGTGATGGGGAAAAGTTCAAAAAGAATTAGATAGTTGGAAAAAATTACAATTATCTTTATTGGGAAGAATTGCAGCTGTGAAAATGAATGTTTTGCCAAAAATTTTATTTTTATTTCAAATGATACCTATACTTAAAAAGGATTCAAACTTGGAGGAATGGCAAAAAGGTATTAATAAATTTGTTTGGGCAGGGAAAAGGCCACGAGTTAAATTTAAGATCATGCAGGATACGCGTGAGAGAGGTGGTCTTAAAATGCCTAATTTTAAATTATATTATGAAGCTGCTGCTTTGTCAGCGATAAGTGATTGGTTTAATCTAACACAAGCGAGATTACTAAATCTTGAAGGCCATGATTTGTTATTTGGATGGCATGCATACTTATTGTATGATAAGAAGGTGGATAATGTGTTCAAGGTACATATTTTAAGGTATGCTCTGTTGCGAGTTTGGAAAAAGTATAGACACAAGTTAAATTATAAGATACCTATATGGACAATACCGAAACACGCAATAGAATATAAATGTTGGGTTTAAACATGATGTGACTACATATAAGGAAATTTTAAGTTTGGAAAGGAATGTATGGCAATTAAAGCCATATAATATCTTAAGAGAAGGAAAGATTGTACAAACTTGGTTTCAGTATGGGCAATTACAAGCCAGGTGGAGGGAAAACCAGAAAATTGGTTTTTCAATGATTGATGAAAATTTGGTAAAGCAAATTAGAGATCAAGGTCAAGCACATATATCTTGCATTGATAGAAATTGATTCAGAGACAGAACTTGTTAAAGATTGTATGATAAAGTGGGCTCAGAATTTTCAAGAAGTCATTACAATAGATACTTGGGAAAAGATTTGGGTGAGAAATGTAAAATTTACGCAGGCTCAAAATTTAAGAGAGAACTTTTATAAAATGTTTTATAGGTGGCACTTAGATCCTAAAAAATTAGCAAGTATGTATCCGAACTGCCAGCCCAAATATTGGAGGTGTGGCGGTGAAGATGCAACTTATTTTCATATATGGTGGACCTGTAAAAAGGTTAAAGCTTTTTGGATTAAAATTTGGTGGAACATGCAAAAGATATTCAAGAAAAAGATAAAGTTTTGTCCGCAACTGTTTTTATTGGGCATCATTGTGGACACTAAATTGATGTTGAACTTAATTACGGCAGCAAGACTTTTAGTAGCGCAATATTGGAAGAAGGAAGAACTGCCGACTATAGAAGAATG